>NC_091516.1:6201875-6352773 GCF_947461875.1 Haliaeetus albicilla
TTTTCACAAGGAGAGTCACCCTCCACTTTTCTGCTAGCAGAAAACCAAATTAAACACTGTGCACAATTCAAAACCCAAATGCCTTAAAATATTCTCAAATAGACAAATACATCACAATCTATGTAAACATGGGATCAACCTTTCACACTTGCTTTTGAAAATATTGTTTGTAATTCAAAGATATTTTCAATCTTGATCTATCAAAGGAAAAAGGAAAATAGGAAGGACTTTCCTCTGGAATTTCAGACACCCATCAGTACCGCAACTTTAAAGTGAAATCTTGTATGCAAAAGAAACAAAAACACTTGTGATTGGCACACTACATAACCTTTTCACCTTTTTTTTCCCTCACAACAATATTTAAAAGATAAAATAATCTTAAAATAGACTGAAAGACTTTTGGTTCACTGTCTACTAGTAAGTCTTTATTAAAAAGTTCTAGCATTTTTTAAAATGGGTATTTAGAACATATCTTCAATGATTTCCTCTGATACTAGTGGTCAGCAATTTACATATGTGAAGGAAATGTATTAATTGCCTGCGCTTTTGGATAACTAAAAGAAAACCCACCAAAAGGTTATAGTCTATGAATGTCTTCACATATATGATCGTAGAATAAATAGTTCATTTGGAAGGGACCTACACTATTCACCTACTCCAGCTGCAATCTTGAAAACAGCATTAGCTATAACAAACAAAGAAACTCCTCAAAACCAACACACTGCCAAGCATGTAGCTGCTTCACCACTGAACTGGCAAAGCTTCACAGTTCGACTAGGTTTCTCCTTTGGCCAGTCCTACATGGCTTCCAGAAGTCCTCAACAGATTCAGACAAGCATTCGCTCAGCATTGCCTGTTCCTAAAATACAGTGGCTATGGACAACTTCCAACACATCCTATCTGCGACTCCTCAATATTGCTCTGACCTGGGAGGAAAGTGACTCTCAGATTGCATACTGGTTCAAATCACAGGCATCCACTGCAATATCCCGCTTTCAATATGATTATACCAAGTAGCATACAGTCCAAAATAAAAATTAACAAGTTGGTAATCATACTAATGCTGCTATTCCCTTGCAAAGCAATTTACAGTGTTTTAATCACCATAAAACTCCTGTAATATCTTAAGCCTGCAACAGAAATCTGACTAACGAAAACCAGTTGTTACAATCAAAAGCACTTTTGTGATGGAAAACCAAAAGCACACGCCCATCAGCAAGATACTTAATAAAAAAAATACATAATTTGGTACACTGTTTTAGAATTGTACCCTGTGTTTTGGAAACAGTGGCCAAACTGATATGCCACCATCTTTCCATCTGCTGAGTAACTGAATTTGTTTTTCACTTGTAACTATTTTTATTTACTAATTCAGGAGGTTTCCAAAATGGAAGTCAGAACTGACTTACATATGATTCATTCTTCATTATTGCAATTTTAATCTAAAACAAGGTTATTTTGCAGCATACCTATTGACTCAAATACGATTGTCTGAGTTTTACAGTCTGATTAATACATGCAGTCTTTACTTCAGCATGGGTCACTTGAAATCATTTAGCAGCTATTTGAAAACACTTAAATATGTGCTACTGTCACAGGAACAACAAAACAACTTAGAAATATCTTTGACATGGGCAGGTGGAATAAACACCATGGAAGCTGACATAAGAGAAATATGAGGCACAATATTTAAAATGACTTCTTCATTCATAGTTTCTAGAATGAAATGAAATGTCAGATTTACCTCCTTGATTTCATTTTAAAATCAAAAAACCTAGGCAACAGCCAACCAGCAACAGAACACAGGAAAAAAGGATTACATTTAATGATTAGTATTTCAAATTAGCTTCTCCTGCAATTTTTCCTGATCACTTCACATGCCTGCAAAATGAATTAGGTTAAATTACATTTCATAAATTAAACAAGTTATTCGGATATTCTTACAAATAGCCATTATAGTTTTGAATTGAACTATTCATGACATTGCTTAATACTTACAGCATGCAGCTTCTACAATATCATTTCTACCTAACCAATGCACAGAGAAAACACATTAAAATAAAATATAAAATTTTGAAAAACTGAAAACTGAAGCAACTGTACTTCCCAACGATAAATATGACTAACATCTGTTGCAGAAACTGCTTGGCACTTGTACAGTTTTGTGAAGGATTTTTGTTGTAGATAAATATTTTTCTACAATTCCTATTACGCACCACTCAACTCAGACATTTTCTTTAATTATACTACAAGGAGTCCTTTCATATCCATTAAAGAAAGGCAATTTGTTGCCTAAAAGAATGCATACATACTTCTAAATTTCAACTGTGATTCATCTGTCTTCTGACACATAAAAAAGCAAAGAAATACCTATAATTAATGGACTTAGTTCTGCAAAAATGGCTAATAAAACTCTCAATGTTCAACACATTATTTTTGTTAAATCCTGAAATATGCTCTTTTTGAAATAAGGAATGGTCTTATGATTCAACGTTTTACTTTCATTTCTCATCTCAATAATAAGGACAACAGCACAGCAAAGCCTTTAGGAAAGCAAGAAATTGCCATTTTAACACTGGCAAAATTGACTGAATAAGGCTCCCACTTCGCAGACACAGCAAACACAGGACATCATTTTTTCAGGGAAAAAACTAACAACTCTGTGACATTCTCCTTCAATTTTTTTTGTAATTTTGTTTGCCACTATTCTTAAGTAAAGAATTTCAGAGACATACACTGAGGTCTTGATGTAGGTGATTTCTTCTGAAAATATGCATAAGCTGTGCGCATTTAACAATATTCTTGTATTCAGCATTTCATACAGACTAGAAGTAGCAATCAAGACTTGTATGCTATGATAATACACGGAAAGATTTTTCTTTTTTTAAAGCAGAAACATATTTAAAAGCTATTGTAAGCATATAAAGATCTACTCCTCCACTGAGATATCAAGCAATTGGTAATGACGGATGAGGAGAAAGTGAGGGTACTGCAAATAAACGAGAAGAAATGCTAACTCTAAATACACAAAAGATTCAGTTCAGACCCAAAAGTCTATCCACATAGGCTCAACCGCAAAATGGGGAGTTACATGTATAATTTGCTGTAAAGCAGACTAACTGGCATTGTATTCACTATTCTTATGAAACCAGCAAGGAACATTTCCTAAATTATATTTATAATCAAAATCCTCAATTAACTTTAAACCAAATTTGGCTGTTTTAAAAAGGAAAAAAGTAGTAAAATAAAAAATACTTAAATCATGTGGAAAAAGCATTTCCATTGATGGAAATTGTAATCTCTACTGCTTTATGAAAAAAGTAAAAATCAAAGACACCTTCAGTATATTTGGATGAATAAAATGAAACCAGTTGTGTCTCAGGAGACTGATTTTTTAAGTGCAAGGTTTAGGAATACATGCGTTGCTTTTACATTGCACAATAAACTACAAGGGATTAATAAATTGATATATAAAAATCCATATTACATTTCCTTTAAACATTCATTACTTCTTCTTAAATCTGTTTTTAGATGAACAAGGCCTAGAACTTGTAGATTCTACCCCTGCCTCATTTCAGTTTGCCTTTTTAAGTAACTTGACATATTAAATCCAAATTCCTTTTTTTTTTTTTCTTTTTGCTAAGCACAGGTTCTTGGAGGAAAGGACCAATAATTTAATAAAACATTTTACAGTGTAGCTTACACAGTTCTCACTTAATCTCTTCCTCTCATATTAAAAATATCATTGTACTCCAGTCACATTTACACTTCTTAACATATAATAAGCTTAACTTTTTATCCTCTATTTCTTTTGGCTAAGAAAGGAAGCATAAATAGCAATAAAGCAGTACAAAAAGTACATGCAACTATACTGTACAAATAGTTATTCTACAGATCAGTAAGTTTTGCATTGAATTGAATTGGCATTCTTCAGAAAGATCATATTTTAGACGAAGTGCATCTAAGAAAGCAACAAGTTTAAATACAAAGCAGCAACACAGTATAAGGTGCTGAAAGTTTTCACTCTGCTGTAATGAAAAACACCACTCACAGAACAAACAGGACATTTAACATACAATCTTTAATAGGAAGAGTCTTTTAAATGACATTTATGAACAGAATGACACAACCAAATTTTAACTTCTTCCTACAACTTCAGAAGACTAGGTAGATTCTCATGAAGAATCAGTAACTTTCAGCATTTCCTCAAAGGTATGTGACACGATAGCAATGTAAGACAAATCTTTCAGAAACTTAAGAACAAAAGGTACACCAAATAGAACAATTATGTAATTTACTATGTGATAGCTACAAATTAGACAAAAACATTATTCCTTAAAAGAAGAAAATCAGAACAAATTAAGGACTTCAGAACAGTAATTGCAACTCTGCCCTCACATCAGTACACAGCAGTTCAGAAAAAAAGCTTTTACATAAAAGACAACCTATGACTGCAATCTATTGCTTTAAGCAGTTGCAAAGAATGGAGTAATGGGGTAGTGCAAGATTAAAACCAATAGCAAATAAAAAAACAAGCTGAACAAAAAATCACTGTCCCAGCAGCTTTTGATAAAAGTAGTTTAAAAACGCCTTTTCTCCCTTAAGCAAAATATGGTGAAAGCAGGAGAACTGCTTGTATCCAAGTATTACTTGTTTGTTTTCCAGAACAACTAAGCCTGTATAGAGTGCATTGGACTGGGTTCTTAGGGGCTGGGACTGTTCTTGGTCTCCCTACTTGCAGTGAAGAGTAATTGAGGCCAGTCCTTAACTAGGATGTCAGGGTAATAAGTAATACTGGGTCAGTGGTGTGCAAATAGTAAATACAAACAGGCAAGATGCTGCCACATTAACATACCTCTTGTACGGAGCGAGCTGCTGGCTTGTCTTGATGATTGGCCAATATTAAAAACGGCAAAGTACATAACTGTGGGTGCTGGAGAGCAGAATGCAGTTCATTCCTAGCAGTTTCTAGATCATCTTCAGAGGAGGCACTGTCTAATACAAATATTACCCCTTGGGATCCTTGGTAGTAACGACTCCAGTATTTCCTGATATTGTCAGCCCCTTTCAAGACAATAATAAGAACTAATTAAAACAAGAATAATTAAACAGATCTAACATTTGTATCTGAAAGTAACCCTTCTACCTAGAACAATCAAAGCAATGGACTAAATTTTCTCTCCTAAAGAATCATCATTGAAAGAATAAAAAGGAAAAAAGCAACCATAAATCCAACATACGTACAAAAGTCAAATTAACTTTGTTTCAATAAGGAAGGTATTTGACTGAATACAGTTTTCATCTCTGAAGGTTTCTGCTTCATTAATGAGTACTGGCAGAACTACTATGCTTCCAGTGCATGGAACCACTGGAATCTAATCTAATCTATACCTTCTCTAATGAAGTATCTTGGTACGAATACCTAAACCTTTGTCCATTCTCTTTAACTTAGCCCTGCAGCTCCTTGCTGTAACCTGTAGCTTCTGTCATGGCAGTTGCTCGTTTCTGAGCATGATGAAGTCTTTCAGTTCATCTCCAAACCATTAGGCAAACACTTCACAACTGGAGAAAAAAGGTGTCAGGAAAGCCTATTAAAGTAGTTAGAAATTTAATGATGACAATGGTGATACAATAGTGAGTTGAACAGTGAATGAGGAGATACGGTGACAACATGAAAAGGCATTCATTTCAACTATTTTTGCTCTGTCAACCACGCTAAGGATCCTGGAAGAGCCCAACAGTAGACACAAGTGACTGTACAGGCTTATGTGCCACGGTAATTTTTAGGACACAGTTCAGCAGCACTCAGCCATCTCAACAGAAGCCGAGCAATGAGGTTATCTACAGAAAGCTTTTGTCTCCCCTGGAGAGCAGCATACGTTGTAACGCTGAAGTAGGAAAAAAACCAACCACTGTATTTGACAGCTGTCAAACTATCTAAACTATGATTTGGATATGGGCTATTCTTTGTACGTCTGAATCTGGCACTACACTCATGGGGACTAACACTAAAAAGTAAACAGCAGCAATATACAAGTAGAAAACTTGACATGTCTGCAAGACAGTGATTTACAGAAATGTGTCTGTAAAGGATACCTTCAGCACTTTTCTTACTTTGAGATAGAGAGAAGTGAACTTTAATGTAGACACAGATACCAAGTGCTGATAAGAACAGAGCTCCATTTTTTAGTGAAACAAAACTACACAAAAATTCTGAGCAACATGTAGGCACAAAGTGAGAATTTAATGCAACATAATTACTATAACATTGATATGATACTTAAAATATTCAATTCATTTATACATTGTGGAATAGAAAAGACAGTCACTAAACAAAGGTGAAGAAATAAGTATCTAAAAAGGAATTTACAACATATACTTCAGGCATCTAACTCAAGAGTATTCAAATCCCGCCCCATGGAGTTACTGTCTTCTCTGTGCTGTCCACACTGGAACCTTAAGCACTCCGTTTCTGTATACTGCACCTAGCACAATTTAATTGGCTAATGAACATTGTAGGAAAAAGTGTGTATTCACAAAGAATACTGAAGTCATACCTGAACAGTTTTTTTCTGCAAGAGATCTAAAGAGTTGATTAAAGGTACATGGTCATGGGATTTAGTCAAGACCTTGCTTAATTTCTCTATTTATTTAACCAGATTCACACGTAACAATGCACAAATAGGACAGGTATTTCATTTATTTTATCATCAACTTCTGAAGATGAACAATACTTATACAGAAGAGGGACTGCATTGAAAGCTAATTCTATGTTTCTCTACCACCAGAATATCTACCAATTGTACTCGTAAAGAATTTCATAGCATCTATTAGAAGTCCCAGTCTATCCAAACAGCTGTCTATGTCAGAACCAAGTAGAGCAAGTTGCCAGAGGGACACTATTTACATAGCCATACACAGCAGTATCGCAGGCATCTAAAGTATCACATTACTTTAAAAACTGGTAGAGAATCATTTTGAATGAACTGAAAGGCCAACACCATGATCAGTTCTTTGAAGGTCTTTTTTTTTTTCCTAGCAACATAACATCTGTCTTTCTTACACTAAGCTTCAGCCAGCTAGTTTTTAATCACGTGTCGCTGCCCGACCCTAAGACTTATCTTTGTAACTGTACTATTTCTAAAGAGAAAAATTGTGTGGTGAACTACAGAGCATTTGACCTCTCGTATCCAGGCACATGGAAGAAAGCAGCTCATGAATCCCTGCATGGGACACTGGAGCCAGAAAAGCAGTATACTGATTTGTTGATCTTACAGTACTGTCTTTTTGGTTCAGGTTCTTTAGCTGCTCTGCTTTGTTTCTCTACATCAACTGTCCCAAAAGAAACACCACCAAAGCGCAACAGGCCTTTTCCCTCCAGCCCTGGCCTGTCACCATGGCGTAGCTATAAGAACCAATTAATAATGTTCAACAAAACTTGGTATTTCCTTCACGATCTTCCATTAGAATAATGACCTGCTCTGAACTTGCTTACACTTCAATTCTGAAGAAATCAGAGCCTGAGGTTTAAGAATAAAAAAATTTGCACTAAGCAGACAGGAAAAAAGACTGAGAAAGTCTGTACCTTGGGATGCCATTTTACCTCATTTTTCTGGCAAATGCACTTGAAAAATAATTCTTGGCATCAATAAGCTATCAGCAACTGGAAATCACAATCTCTACAAGACAAATAAGCTTATATTCTTTTGCCTTAACTCTTCATATTCAGGGAGCATAACCTGCTCTCAACTTCTTTCTCCAGAGCATTAGGTAGTACATTGTGGGGTCACCCTGGGCAGGAAACACTGGCTTGCAAATAGCGATCCAGCCATTGCACCTTACAGCATGACAAATTCAGTCTTACAGAGCAAGCAGTTGTTTTTAAAGGTGCAGTTTAGCACAGACTATCCTATGAATTAATCTCTTCATCTATTCCAAAGGTTTCTAAGACAGGCAAATTCAAAGTCTGAGTTCTCTGGCAATCCAGAATGTAATGTGCATCTATTAAACACCCTCAGGCTCTCAGAGACTGCTGAGATAAAACCAGAAACTTAACTGGCACCCAAAATGTCCTATCAAACAACAGTAACACAGAAGATAAGCATTTAGGTTTGTCAGCCTAATATCATGTGTTTCTCTAAGAGCTTTGCAGGCACATGGCTGTTACTTCAACCACTTCATGCCTAAACTAAGATTTAAAAAAAAAAAAAAAAAAAAAAGAAAAAAGAAAGAAAAAGAAAGAAGTAACTCAGGTAAAAATCTCGAAAACATCAGAAAGATATAACAACAATTCACATTAGACCTAGGCAACATGTATGTGAAAGGTTCACTAAAATGTAACATTCAGTGTAGTATTTTCCTCAAACACAGGCAAGAGCCAGGACTCATACCTAGGCATATGATCTGTTTCCCTCAGCAATTAACCCACAGGAGTGGGTTGAGTCCTGTGATGTCACTAAAACATCCCATTTACAAATTTGGGTGGTGGGGGACCACACTACAAGACAATCACACTACTTACTAGAAAAGAAAAGACTGTACTCAGTCAAACATAGGCTTGAATTACTTTATAAAAGGAAAAAAACCCAACAACCTGTCCTTACAGAGAAACAACAGGGTGCTGTAATTAAAAATCCCAATCATTCAGCATTACTACAGGGCTAGTTTATTCAACTAACTGTTCAAAATTTTAGAAAGTTTTAACTTGTAATTTTTTAAATGTCAAAGAAATAATTTTTTTCTGATTATCAGCCAATGGTATAGTGTGTCCACATTAACACCGTTTATGATTCGCATCAGTGCCAACAGTACCCTCTCAAATGCCCCTTGGAGCTGGAGGCAGGAGTTTGAAAGTTACGTGCAGTTTAATACATATCTAAAACAGGCTGCACAGTTATGCACTCCTGTAAATATTACACAAAATGAAGAGGTTCAAATCCTCCTTTCAACTATGAATACTTCTGTTTACATCTTCATTCACAGCAGCTTGAGGCTACCTTCAATTTCCTCCTTTTCAGTACTTTCAGGAGAACAGAACATAGCATTACAGAAAAAATTCACTGAAAGGAATTTCAAGGTGTCAAATTTATTACTTGTCAAACTTGCAGCAAGTCTCCATTGAGAGCACAATGAATGTCACGCAGCCCTTGCTTCAAGATAGTCTAGCCTGCACATGAAAGCTCTTGTTCACCTCAAAATACATCACAGCGCTGGAGAAGTTATAGTCTCAAATCCAGGGAAGAACTTTTTCTCCTTCCCACCAAAACCAGTTAACCTAGGCCATGAAAGAATGTAGCCTGCCAGTTTTTCCACCACTTCAAATATAACATCCACTCACCTGAAATAAAGACACCTACTTATTTTGAAAGTTTTGTAGTTGTGTCCTGGTTTCAGCTGGGATAGAGTTAACTGTCTTCCTAGTAGCTGGTACAGTGCTATGTTTTGGGTTCGGTATGTGAAGAATGTTGATAACACTGATGTTTTCAGTTGTTGCTCAGTAGTGTTTATAGTCAAGGATTTTTCAGTTTCTCATGCCCAGCCAGGGCACCTGACCCAAACTGGCCAACAGTGTATTCCATACCATGGGATGTCCCATCTAGTTTAGGAACTGGGAAGGGGGGGCGGGGAATCGCCGCTCGGGGACTGGCTGGGTGTCGGTCGGCGGGTGGTGAGCAATTGCCCTGCGCATCATTTGTACATTCCAATCCTTTTATTACTACTGTTGTCATTTTATTAGTGTTATCATTATCATTATTAGTTTCTTCTTTTCTGTTCTATTAAACCGTTCTTATCTCAACGCAGGAGTTTTACTTCTTTTCCTGATTTTCTCCCCCATCCCACTGGATGGGGGGGAGTGAGTGAGCGGCTGCGTGGTGCTTAGTTGCTGGCTGGGGTTAAACCACGACAAGTTGATTAAAAAATTACACAGGTAATTCCTCTACTGGTATTAAACAGGCAACTTCTAATTAGCAAAAAGGTGAAAAGATGCCAAGAAATATGTCAACCATGCCACAAAATCTTTTTGCATGAAAGACTGACCCATGAGTGGAGCAGTAAGAAGGAAGAGAAGGGAAAAAGAAATCTTGTCCGTTCTTGCAAAATCTTTAAATACACCCTACCCTCTTGCCCCAAGAAAACTTTATGAAAAGAATTTTGAAATAACTGCTTCTAAATCTACATAGGGTTTATAACTTCACTTCCCATCATTTCCTCACAAGGAAAACCAACATGTGTTCTTAGGTAATCAGGAAAATGCCTAAAATCTTAGAAATATTAACACATTTTTAAGAGATGTGGCTGTTCCTTATCTATCTTAAGCATACTCTCTATTTAGGTGTCCCAGTACTCCCTTTGAATAAATACAGCATATAGATTTTTTTGTTGTTGTTTTTTTAACACTAGCTATTTTTCAACCTGTTAGCTCCTTTTTATTACAAATAAAGTTATAAATCCTAAGATACCCACTTTGTATGTACATGCAATGTCCACAGACAGACAGATCCACACCCAAATACAGAAGTTTCCCACAGGTACAATGTCAGTCACCCTTCAATGGCTATTTTGTATTGCTACTGCGTAGCGTTAAGCAGCAATACAGATGCTAAACCAAAAACCTTCCTCAAAACTCAAAAGTCCTAGGACTTTTGTTTCCTAGGGTTTAAGACCAAGTGATCACAGCCTCCTTTCCCTAGCCCTTCAGGCAGTGCACTCCTGCAATCATACACAAAGCATGGCAGCAGGAAATTGGCGGGTTTTTTTCCTGAAAGAGCACATTTTGAGATTGTTAGATCAGTTATATTCACTGCAGCAATTCAACAACAATCTGAACAAACAGCATAACAGAAAAAAAAAAACAAAAATGTTGAGGAATAAATCTTCTGCCTTTATATTCAAAATATACAAAAATCAGAAATACACATAAGTTTATTGCGCTTATTCTTGTTTTTCTTATCAAACTGAAGTTTATGGAAACCATCTCTGTCATCTCCTGTCTGCTTTCCAGGCTTCCCCAGTGAGATTAATCTGGAAGTCAAGACTTCAGTATTTTCCCTATTAGCTAACTTGAGTGCTGTCTCCAACACTGAATCTCCACCTACTCTGATATTTGAAACTGTTACAAAAATATTTAGGTTGCAAGCAGTTGGAAATTTTAAAAACACCATATTTACACTTGCCTGCAGAAAGTCAGTTTGATCTACTTAGGTGTGCGTATCTTACTACCATCTTAAAATAAAACCCGCAATTTGAAACAAAAAATCTCCTGTTCTCATCAGGAACAGACAGGCCATTTTAAAAGTTCCTTTAAAAAAATCTTACAGATTATTTCAAAACAAAGATAAGGAAATACATGCCCTGCAATATGCTCTAACATTTCTCAGAGAGTCTGCAGCAGGTGGCACACCATGCTAAACTGGACTTCATGTATGTCAGCCATTCTCAAAATCACCCCTGCTTTTTTTTTTTTTTTTTATTTTTTAAAGGCACAAACACACAGTAAGTCCTCTAGGGCCAGCAAAGAAAGGCTGGCAACAAGAAAATCATCTGCCAGTTCCCTGTCTACCCATTACCCCATCTCTGCCCTTCTTCTGCCTCTGCTGGAGGACTCAGTAACAGCCAGGATCTCAGAACCAGTGGCACAACTCCCCAAGCCAATAACTGCTGCCAGCACCCAGCAAGGCTCATACCTACCCTCCTCTGAGCTGCAGTCACCCCTTTGGTAACAGTGCAGGTAATCTCAAATAAAGCTCAAAATGCATCTTACTCTATGGCACTTAAGATTAGCAGGCATATAAAGAAAGCAGCAAGTCTACCACACCTGTGTATTTCTGTTTGTTTAGCCCTTCTACTGACTGGTTCACAAAAGTTTGAATCCACTTTAGCCTTTGAAAGGATCAAGGCCTTTTCTGTCTAGAATCAAAAATAAAAACTTTTTTTTTGTTTGGGGGGGAGTTCATAAAATGTACGTATCATTTCTGACGCGAAACTAGGCTGCTACAGTCTGACCTTTGATTCAGCCTGAAGAAAATAGAGTTGCCAGTCCAACAGGAGACAAGAGACTTTCTAGCAAACCACAGGTTCTACTTTTCTCTCCACAAAACATCCCATCAACAAAAATAACGAGGCCCCCACCCCACAAAAAATTTCCACTAGGAAATTTTGTGGTTTCCTTATCATATCATATTGTACACAGCTTTGATAGGCATTGCTTGCATGGCTCCTACTTATTTTGAGTAAGATAGGCAGTGGGTTGTCTATTTACACCATAAAAATCTAATTGTAGAGAAAGAACAGTATTTCCAAAGCACAGTGGAAAGATCGCTATGCTGATTTCTTATCAGAGGTTCCTCAGGACTCATGTTAATGAAATCCATAAGCAGGTGTAAATGATCTCTCTTATCTATGAAATGAGGAAACTATGTGACAGAGCCTGGGCTTAGGCACCATTTGAACAGCAGACTGAGTATGACTGATAGCAAACAGATCTAACATTAATGCTTTGGGAAGCTGAATGTCTCTGTGCGACTCACAGCTTGGACAGCTCATCAGGGTCATCTAAAAATTTCATCTGCTAAGATGTTCTGTGAACTGTTAGATGCAGCTATGTCACAGATGGCATTGCACGTACTCCACAACCAGATTTTGTAGAGATGTCAGCTGCCTTTTAGTCAAATACAGTACTGAGATTTTATTGCTTTGTGTTAGTTTGTCCCTATGAAGATGACTTAGGCTGGCATTTACCTGTGGGGCCAGTTTTCTGATGACTAATCAGATTAAATTTTAGCTGCTCTTCCAGGCTACATTGCTAGAAGGGTGTTCAGTACACCCCTCTACCTTCACAGAGCATAGGAGGAGGAAAAACTTCCAAAGTAAGGCAAAATATGCATGCTTTGTTTAACCAATCGTATTTAAAGTTATTTGTTCTCAAGCTCTCACCTAGAAAATTAATATAGCTGGCCTAAGAATGTGAATTTATGACTTTGGTCATGAAGCTTAAGAAGGAATAGCAGTGGGGAGGACAGCTATCTCTTTTCTCCTGGGCATGCTCAACCAACTGGAGCCTCAAGTATCCCGGATATTAACCGCTCCGCTCTTGCTAAGCTTTTAACACATTTTGTCTTAAATGAAGTTTCAAAGATGACTATACAACATGTTGAATCTCTATGCTTGTGAAGAAGGCCTTTGGGTGGATTACAAAAACGTAACACAAACATATGATAATAAATTTTAGTACATAAAACAGAGAATGTTACTAAACCCTATAACACGTTGTTAGTAGTTTTAAACTTGGTAAGAAGAAAAAGAGCTGTTCACACCCAGAATCATTCTTTTAAATTTGACCAGGCTCAGTATTTGGCATCTCACCAGTAGTTTCTAAGCCTGCATTTAAAAGATAGCAAACTAAATTATAAAATAGAATTATTCTAAAAAAACCCCTGTAACAGACCTCCAGAATGGACCTAAAATCTTGATTTAGGCCTGAACAAGTATCTACCTCACAACAGACACCATGACTTCACATTCTGTTTTGACAGCATTACAACAGCAAATGACTGAATAAACACACTGAATAAATGGTGGTTTCAGGCACTGTGTCTCCAGGCTGCAATTTCTTAAAACCAAAGAAAAACCTTCCTATTTCCTTTGCACCTTCAGTATCTGTCTTGAGAATAAACCTCAGCATTCAGCACCCAAAACTTTGTTCAGCAAAACTTAGAACCTTCTGAACAACTGTTACCATCTGCCTTATTTTTCCAGTCTTTCCCCATTCTCCTCCATGTTCATTGTACACAATTTCATCCTTAGTTCCCACCAGAGACCGCTGCACTGTAACAAGAAATCATCAAATCTGTAATTTCTTTCTATACCACTACTTAGCTGAGTTATCCTGGTATAAGTACATACTGAGAGAATGTGGACAAGGGCATAGCACATCTTCACAGTAATCTAAATCACACACATTCACAGAATCATAGAATGGTTTGTGTTGGAAGGGACCTTAAAGATCACCTAGTTCCAACCCCACTGCCATGGGGAGGGGCGGGGACACCTTCTAGACCAGGTTGCTCAAAGCCCCATCCAACCTGGCCTGGAACACTTCCAGGGAAGAGGCATCCACAACTTCTCTGGGCAACCTGTTCCACTGCCTCACCACCCTCACAGTCAAGAACTTCTTCTTTACATCTGATCTAAATCTATGCTCTTTTGGTTTAAAGCCATTACCCCTTGTCCTATCACTACATGCCTTTATAAAAAGCCCTCTCTGGCTTTCTTGTAGGCTCCCATTAGGTACTGGAAGGCCACGACAAGGTCTCCCTGGAGCCCTCTCTTCTCCAGGCTGAACAATGCCAACTCTCTCACCCTGTCTTCATAGGAGAGGTGCTTCAGCCTTCTGATCGTCTTTGTGGCCCTCCTCTGAAGTCACTCCAACAGGTCCACATCCTCCTTATGTTGGGGGCCCCAGAACTGAACGCAGTACAGCAGGTGGGGTCTCATGAGAGCAGAGTAGAGGGGGAGAATCACCTCCCTTGACCTGCTGGTTACACTTCTTTTGATGCAGCCCAGAATGCAGAGCGCACGTTGTTGGGTCATGTTGAGCTTCTCATCAACCAACACCCTGAAGTCCTTCTCTGCAGGGCTGCTCTCAATCCCTTCACTGTACAGCCTGTATTTGTGTTTGCGGTTGCCCCAACCCATGTGCAGGACCTTGCACTTGGCCTTGTTGAACTTCATGAGGTTTGCATGGGCCCATCTCTCAAGACTGTCAAGGTCCCTCTGGATGGCACCCCTTCCCTCCAGTGTGTTGACCACACCACACAGCTTGGTGTCATTGGCAAACTTGCTGAGAGTGCACTCAATCCCACTGTCCATGTCACCAAGAAAGATGTTAAACAGTGCTGGCCCCAATACTGATCCCTGAGGAATGCCACTCATCACTGGTCTCTACTCAGACATAGAGCTGTTGACCGCAACTCTTTGAATGCAACCATCCAGTCAATTCCTTATCCACCAACTGGTCCATCCATCAAATCCATGTCTCTCCAATTTAGAGACAAGGATGTCATTTGGGACATTGCCAAATGCTTTGCACAAGTCCACATAGATGATGTCAGTTGCTCCTCCCTTATCCACCAACGCTGTACGTAGAAGGCCTGTCACAGAAGGCCACCAAATTTGTGAGGCACAATTTGCCCTCAGTGAAGCTATCTTGGCTGTCACTAATCACCTCCTTATTTTCCACGT
The DNA here is from genome assembly GCF_947461875.1 of Haliaeetus albicilla. Taxonomy (NCBI): domain Eukaryota; kingdom Metazoa; phylum Chordata; class Aves; order Accipitriformes; family Accipitridae; genus Haliaeetus; species Haliaeetus albicilla. The sequence continues at coordinate 6,217,116 of NC_091516.1, forward strand.
GCCCTAGCATAGTTTCTAGGAGGATCTGCTCCATGACCTTGCCAGGCACAGAGGTGAGAATGACTGGCCTGTAGTTCCATGGGTCTTCCTTTTTTCCCTTTGTGAAAATGCGGGTTATGTTTTCCCTTTTCCAGTCAGTGGGAACTTCCCCAGATTGCCACGACTTCTTTAATATGATGTATAGTGGCTGCAGCAGGTGCATCTGCCCCGATAAAAGACCAAAACTTCTTGACCACTGAAAACAAAGAGTTAAAACAAGAAGCCACAGTTTGGGGGTCGGGCTGCCTAGCCCTCATGGTGACTGTGGTCATGTACACACCTCTACCAGTGACGGCCATCATGTACACACCTCAGTCAAGGGATAGGAAAGGCAAGGCCCTTCAGTCAACAGACAAGGCCCTCAGCCAATGAAACACCTCGGTCGAGGGATGTTTCCATCTGCAGTCTGACTGCATCTGCAGTCAGAGACTCTCCCCTTAGAATGGGACACCATCTAAGGAAACTCCCCAGGACTGAGTGCCTCACCTTTCTGGTGAGACATATGCGCATTTTGAGTCATCATTCTAAGCTCAGATTTGGTTATTGTTCGTGTAGTTAGAGCTCCCAACTGACATCCTGAACCTGTAAATAAGTTGTGTTTGTCGCAGTGTTTACAACCTAATACTCCCATCCAGTCTGGCTGTTATATCTCAATACAACGTAACATTCCTGTTCAATTTGACCATTACATTTTGATACCATTAAAGAAAATTTACTTTTAAAATATATTGCTGTCGGTCTAGTGCTTCTGCGACAGTGGCTTAGCCACTTCATCTGCCAGTTCCCTCAGGACCTGTGAATGCATCTCATCAGGTCCCATGGACTTGTGCACCTTCAAGTTCCCTAGATGGTCTCGAACCTGATCTCCTATGCTGGGCAGTTCTTCATTCTCCCAGTCCCTGCCTTCGCCTTCTGTGACTTGGGCAGTGTGGCTGGAGCACTTGCTGGTGAAGACTGAGGCAAAAAAGTCATTGAGTACCTCAGCCTTCTCCATGTCCCAGGTAACAAGGTCTCTCATTTCTTTCCAGCAAGGGCCCACATTTTCCCTAGCCTTCTTTTTATCACCAACGTACCTATAGAAGCTTTTCTTGTTGACCTTGACATCCCTGGCCAGATTTAATTCTATCGGAGCTTCAGCTTTCTTAACCTGATGCCTGGCTGCTCAGACAATTTCTCTGTATTCTTCCCAGGCTACCTGCCCTTCCTTCCACCTTCTGTAGGCTTCCTTTTTGTGTTTGAGTTTGTCAAGGAGCTCCTTGTTCACCCATGCAGGCCTCCTGGCATTTTTGCCTGACTTCCTCTTTGTTGAGCTTGGCGGAGGTGACCCTTGAATATTAACCAGCTTTCTTGGGCCCACTTCCCTCCAGGACTTTATCCCATGGTTCTCTACCAAGCAAATCCCTGAAGAGGCCAAAGTGTGCTCTCCTGAAGTCCAGGGCAGTGAGCTTGCTGTGTGCCCTCCTCACTGCCCTAAGGATCTTGAACTCCACCACTTCATGGTCACTGCAGCCAAGGCTGCCCTTGAGCTTGACATTCCCCACCAGCCCCTCCTTGTTGGTGAGAACAAGGTCCAGCATAGCACCTCTCCTCGTTGGCTCCTCTATCACTTGGAGAAGGAAGTTGCTATCAGTGCATTCCAGGAACCTCCTGGGTTGCTTATGCCCTGCTGTGTTGTCCCTTCAACAGATATCACGGTGGCTGAAGTCCCTCATGAAGGCCAGGGCTTGTGAACATGACGCTGCTCCTACCTGTCTACAGAGGGCCTTGCCCACTCAGTCTTCCTGGTCGGGTGGCCTGTAGCAGACCCCCACTATAATGTCACCTGTCCCTGCCCTCCCTTTAATACTGACCCATAAGCTCTCAGTCAGATCCTGACCCATCCCCAGGCAGAGCTCCATGCACTCCAGCTGGTCATTGATGTAGAGGACAACACCCCCTCCACGTCTCCCCTGCCTGTTCTTCCTAAAGCATGTGTATCCTTCCATTCCAACACTCCAATCATAGGAGCCATCCCACTATGTCTCTGTCCTACCAATAAGATTGTAGCCCTGCAGGCGTGTGCACGGAAGGCAGCCTGGCTTAGGAAACAAACACAATTAAAAAAAAATCAGCAACAGGATTTTTTTTTTAAATAATTCTAGTATCATGTACTTCAAAAGAAAAACTTCTGCAAAAATTGCACAGCAAACTTTGCTCCACGTCCCTAATCCTAAAGGCTGACGAAGAGATAACCAGACCAGGAAGAGACAAAAGAAGAGAGACTGTTTTCTAAGCACTTTGCCTGAAAAATTACAATCCCCACAGAAATGAAGAAGTAAAACTTGGCTTCATTAGCAGCTCCAGAAGGCAACCAGTACAATAAAAACTAGCACCATCTTTGACCTTGAGAAAGAATATTGCTTCAACCAAACAAAAAGTATACTATGCAGTCAGCATCTGTTTCACTTAACTGCTTGGCTGCTGAATATAAGAGCCTTAAACAGTATGACTTCTGCTGTAAGCTTTTTAAATATCAGCTGATAATACATTGCTGTACAAAGACATATGAAGCTTTCAGTTACCTAAACCTAAAAGACAATTTTAAAACAGAGTACCAAAAATGAGAACTATATGGAACTTCACCCTTTGAATAACATGCAACATCAGACAGTAGTTGTTAAAAACATGTGCCTTTCTACCTTCCTCCAAGTTTCCAGGATTGAACATCTGGACAAGACCTCCGTAATACAGTAAAGAGAACTTAAGATAACAAGACCGTAACAACTGAAGGCAAAAACCAGGAATAAGAACAAAAACGTAGATTTCAACATCAGAAGCAGAAATTCCGGAATAAAATTTAGCAGTGATTAAATATGTAAGCTGCTTTACTTTCATACAGCAGCAAGAGAGAAACCATCCATACTCCAGAAAGCTCAGGCTTTACCTTCATCAAATAGGAACACATCTCTCAACTAGAAGACTAAATGATGACCACCAGCTTTTGGAAGAAAAACAAATTTTTGGAAGCTTGCCTCAGGTCTCTCACCTAGGCAATGAAAAGCTATCAGAATTAGCATTCTTCTGCAGTGTCTCATAGAAAAAACAGATGACACCATTTCTAAGTACAGACATGTAAACACCCATAGTTAAAGGGAAAAGAAATGAAAAGGTGGAGTAAAAAAAATTCTGACAATCATTCTGTCTTTGGGAGGAGATAAATTGATGAAAAAACCAAATCAAATATTCTGGATTACTTCAGGACATCTTGTCATGAGACAAAGCACTCCACTGAGATAAGGTTTCTCATAACACACATACCTGCATAAAATATAAGTTGTATGATCAGAAAAGGTTAAGGAAGAGACTTTAACCAGGATCTGCTATAGAATACTCAGATCCAATTCCTGATGCAAAAACTGCATTTACCTATACAAATTATATATTTCATAGAGATTAGGCAGCCAAATGTATAAACTGGGCTGCAAATGATTCACCCTATTTAAAAAAAAAATTCAAAAAATGACCTAAATGCACATTTTGCAGATAACACATTCAAGCAGAAGCAACACTATCCCTGTGGAGTGGTCCCTTTATCAAAGAAAACTTCTGCTCCTTTTACAGGATACAGGCTCAAACAAAAACATGTATGTTTAAATCCATGGAGCAATGGTAGTAAAGAGGAAATGCTATGTTTTTAATACGTGCTTATCCTAAAGCCTTCTTGAAAGTTTCAGATAAGACAGCCATCATGAAACTTGATTTGATCTCATGAAACTTCCTTCAAGAACCAAGGTAACTTCTACCTCAGAGCATTTAAGAGAGGTTTCAACCTTGCTGAAAATCTAATGAAGATCAAGATTCCTTCTACTATATTTACATAGATAATAAAGACGACCTACAGAAATTCTAGAATATAATGAAGATCTATGTGTTTTTTTAATTAGAAGAACCATATATGAAATTAGACTCCACAAGAACTCCCATTAGGAGAGCGTTTTCCTCCTTTTAACAGAGCTACCTCTTGATCACTTAAGACTCAGGGTCAGAACTGGGCAGCCAAATAGCTTATCTGTATACAGACAATTAAAAAAACCACAACTACGTAACAACTATCCCTTCAAAACCCAATAAATCCTACAAGAAATTAAATCTCAAAGAATGTAACTCATTGGAAGTTGGCTGCCTTTCCAACACTTTCGGTGGTGCAGAAAGTATATTGGGTTTGCCAAATGTTCAGTTACATGAGCCAGTGCTTCTAAGTAAAAGCTTGTATGTACAATAAACACAGGGAATGCACCTCCTTGAGCTGCCACGTGAGCCGTAGTACAGTTACAGTCCAGTGTGTATTTCTGCGTAATTTAACCACTGCAATCCAAGAAATTACATTAAGGAGATACACCACACTTACACGCCTTCCGCTCTTCCTGCTTTTTACTTTTTGTTCTTTGTAGTCAGCACCTGTACAATTTTTCTCAACTTTATCTGCTGTGGTGAAACACAGGTTTTAAATTCCAGCCACACTGATTTATCATTTTTAAATTTTAAAAAACTAACAGTTTGGTACGATGAGATCAAGACACTGCATGTTTTTATAATCAAATAAATAAATGCTATACCTCCAAGTTCTTTTATGTTCAAGATGGCATTCTGGAATGGCACAGCTTTTATACTAAAACCTAAGAACAGAAATACAGAGTATTAGTAAGTTAAAGATGCCATTTGAAATCAATTGCATACATTCAGAAAAGACTACTTTTCCATCAAGAACCAGGATTTTGCATACGAAATACTGTTTCAATATGATGTTTAAAAATATCAATTGGGGGGTGGGGCGAGAGGCAGAATAAATCAGTATGAGCAATGAAATCTGCAGTGATACTATTAAATAGCTGGCACACATAAAATTCAGCACAAAACTTCCATCCAGGCTATCTACCATTTGGTAAGGAGTTAGTACTGAATATACCTTCATGAAGCCATCTTTTAATGCAGTTTTCAGCCTACTAATAATATGAAGCGATCCTTCTGCAATTTTTAGGAGATGTGGAAGACAACATGCAATTCAAATCACTTTTCTTCCATTTAAACTTTACAGGTTTTGGTTACACCTAGAGTATTAATCCTGTATATAAACGTTATTAACAGAAAGATCCTTTTACAGACCTAAGTGGTATGTATTAAAATGGTTACAAGCACACTAGAAGCATTTATGAATCCTCTATTAGCCTGTTACATGCTTAAAACTAAAAAAACTTTTTTAAAAGTGTGTTTTCCCTTAACTGAAAATTCAGACAGCCAAGAGAAAGAGAATGTGAAAGGCTCCCAGCAATCCATCAATTTTTAGTGCATACATACATACAAGTGTATGTAATACTTTATATAGGAAAAAAATTATGTCTGCTTTTTCAGCATAAAACGTCCAGATAGACAGTAAATTTATTTCCATCTAGCACAAGTAGTTTCAACATGACTACATACCTGTGAATTGAGTAAATAAGTTTTAAAAAAATGTGTTTTTCTCTGAGTTTATTAGCTATTGTTTAACAGAAACAAGGTATTTTTTCTCCCAGATCAGACCAGTATGACATTGCAGTACTCCAACCATGGTCAGTGCTAGATGCAGCAGAGGAAAGTGCGAGACAATCTGAAGGGTAGAATTATGAAATATTTTTGTTGTTGTCTTAAAATAAATAAATCCTAAACTCTTCCTAGAAAGGAGAAAAATCTGGAATGGACCTGAGTGGTGTTCATAAGAAAAGCAAAAACACAGGTTATAGTTTGAAAACTGAGTGGAGAATTTGTCACATTTTATTCTTAGATTCTCAACAACATTTTCTCATACAGCAGAGATATGGTACATATGGGTAGACTTATTATAAGCTGAATAGCCTAGATATGCATCATTTTGGTTAGGATGCTGCCCAGTTTCTCCATTCCTCAAGTTGCCTAACTAAATAATGGTATTTTGTTGCACCTATCTAGAAGCATGTAAGAAATTTAATTTTAAAATTAATCATGTGTTCATTATTTCCTTTGCTAGATCTATACTGCTATTTATATTGCTGTTACTATTTCTTTCAGGGTCTAAATTGTTAAAGTACAATTTGCAGTAATTCCAGGTAACTCTAAAGATAAAGCTCGGGGGGGGGGGGAGGGGGGGGGGGAAGGCTGAATTATTCTACAATTTCCTTCTAACTTTTTGAGTAAGGCATTGACACCTTCTCCACACAATGAGGTGTCAGATCTCTTTAACATTCGCAATAACACCACTGTGAAGGCAATGGGATAATTATTCATCACAGAAAAAACCCCGTATTTTCTTGTACCTGGTTTAATTTGTTTACCTACAGTTGTATTAAATAATCTTATGTTCTTGTAATTTAAACAAAGATACAGTGAAAACCACTTAGGGTTGCTAAGGGACAATCATAAAATTCAAGCCCATGAACCACAGCTACAATATAAAGCCATGTAACTATAAACACAAATTACTCGCAGAACACTCACTATCTGTTCCCTCAGCAAATCAACCTTAGTAAATCACTGTGGCCACAGAACCAGATTTCTTCCATCTCTATGACCTAATCTGTCCTCTTTCTGAACTTTGTAGCCAGGTATTCCTTTTTTCTTATCCACATGTTTGTTTCTGGTTTTTCTGGTGCTGTTTTATTTTTTTGTTTTGGGAGGTTTGTTGTTTGTTTTGTTTGTTTTTTTTTTAATTAAAATACCCTTTTCAGTATTAGGCATTCTGGTTCACCTGTATCAGCATGTATATTCAAATTTTTTTGACTTAAGATACCTTTTAGCTGTGGTTGTTGTGTCTGTTTCTATGTATCCTCTCAATACCACTGAAACTTTTTGTAAATTGATTCTCTGGTCGCAACCTACCTTTACTACATAAACAAGCCTCTTTGCTGATCTTAAAGAAATGATTATCACCAGAAATAAACATTTCCATTACATTTATTCTTTTGTTTGCTAGCATATACCACAACACAGTACTGGCCAAGTATAAGAAATATACACCAACTTAAGTTTCAGAGCATTACTGTCCCATTCTATTTTATAGCACATCCTCCTCTTTTCTGTCCATAAAACAAGACTGCTCAAAAACCAAAAGTAAAAATACAATAAAGAAACCTTTTAATGTGTGTCTACACTACACTACTACTGTATGTTTCCAATGGTTTTACTTCATTACACCACAATTTATGTTTTGACTTTCAACACATTCAAAATTTTATGTATTCATGGATATTCCCCAATGTATGACCAAACACTGGAAGAGTAAGTAGTGGTAGCTTCAAAGCAATCCATTAGGCACTTTCCAAAGCAAGATAACTAAGCTGAAGTTCTCTACCACCCTTTGCTATATGTTTCAGAAGTTACCTTTGGGCAACGTTACAGTACACCATGGAATAAAGGCAACATCCTACCTGTGGTAGACACTATATTCTCCGGGCTTTCACTGCAAAGCTGTGACAAAAGACTTGTCTTGCCAGAACCAGTGAGGCCTATGCAAACCAAGTCATATTCAGGTCGTGGTGGTGGCGGTCCCTTGCAGCAAAGCGCTCTGAAACACTGCCAGGGTAGGGAAAAACAAACAAAACAGAAAAAAAACCAAAAGCAAGAAGTTACTTTTTTTGCAAATGTTTATTCAACAAGGTTCTAAAAATCAAGTTTATAAATTTAAAGCCATTGGAGGGAAGCAAATTATCATTTCAACTTACTATTTTGACAAAATCAACAATTAATAGACTGAGACTACCTCAACTAAAATCTAGAAAAACTTTATAAGAAAACATAAAAATACCTGTTAACTTCTCACCTAAGCCTCATAGAGCTGGATTGAGGAAAGTGACAGCCATTTCCTGAACAGTATAAACAGTGCACATACAGAGAAATAAGCACGTGCCCTACTCAACTCTGCAGTTGGGTATGCATGATTTCATTCTTCCTGTACTAATTTCATGCAATACCTGGTGTAAACATCAGAGCGGCTCCTGAGCAGCTGCTGGCCAGGCTCTACCTGTTGTCACAGGGAAGAATCAGAGAACTTTGCTCCATTGATGTCCTTCCTGCGCTTGCTTTGTCATGGGTTTTACGTTACAATATCAGCTGTGAAAGAGTACAGCTTGTAAATAAATAAATTTTGCTGGATATAGCTCTAGTCAAAAATAAGCAGATCTCTCACTTTCCCTGGTGAAGTATAAACTAATCACAATATAAAGAAAATAAATCTCTTCCACAAAGCCTACTTTAGAGTTCTGCTCACGTCGCAAACAGTATTGCCAAAGTAGGCCAAGCTCACCCACAGGGTCTTTTAAGCCCTTAGAAAGACTCATCGGACCTTTCTTTATATGTAACATGGAGAAGTTTTATGTAAAAATCTAAAACCATATCATTCTGGGAAAGCTAGGAAGTTTATGTTGAAGGTATAGGGTATAAGTACCTGCTAATGTCCAAGATAGACCTCCACCACCCCAATACATATAAATACCTCTTTCCCCAATATCTGCCACCTTCATATCAGAAGAATACATCTGCCATAACAAGGAAGGGAAAACATGTTTGTGCAATCACTCCTCTCTCACACATTCTGTCTTTAAATAGCCCCAGATCTTTTCTTCCATCTTAACCACAAGCCAATCACCACACTGGGTAAAGAAATCCAGTCTTTACAACCTTAACCTACTTTGTCTACAAAGTGTAGACCTAGTTTGTCTTCATGACTACCCAGGATCTCTCATTGAGGGCTACTGGAGGAGCAGAGAAACAGAAGAGACTTCAGTAAGGCACTGTTGCAAATACTGGGGCCTGGCTCTGTGAGAAAGTCATCCAAAGAGAACATGATTACAAAAAGACAGCTCACTGAATGCAGAACTTCCATTGGATTCTTTCTGTATATATAGTAAGTTATACATGCTGCAAAAACAGTGTTCATTGGTTTAAAGAAGTAAAAGGTAAGTTCAGGGAACGTTACGAAATTCCTTCAACACCTTTTAAAAATGTGAAAGGAAATATTTTAGGAGTGAAAACATTTACAGTAGTAGTTCAGCTGAACAAAGGCAACAGATTTTGAAAATAAAAGCTTTGCTTCTATTAAAATTTGACTCAGAAATTACTTTTTTCAGGAAGGTTTGCCCTTATATGTGTGTTCATAGCTAAACGGAGTAAACATGCCTTCTAGCTTTACTCAGACATCAGTTTATACTTATCTCACAGATTCTACAAAGCCACAGCAAACATTCTACTCTGGTACTTAAGCGAGAAAGGCCAACTGAGTTCATTGCACTACATAAGCTCCTTCAAATAGAGTTTCCACTTAATGGATATCAGGCTGAAGGCCACATAAAATTCTTCGAAGCTTGCCAGAGCTCCTGAGGCTGTGTGTCAGGCCCTTTGCAGCCAGTCTTTAAAAAGGATTCAATTTGTCCCTGTCAGCACAGCATCTTTGCAACAACTTCTTGATATCATATTGAAAAACATAGAAGAATAGATGAGCTGATGAAAGTCTGTGCTTCTCTCTGTCCAGAGACTGTGCCACTTCTTGTGCAACCAGACACTACTCTTGTGGTCCCGACAACATTTAATAACCTGCAGTTCCATCAAAGGTAATTATTGCTCTTTGTAGAACATATATGGAGGCTCTGTGGGTGACAGAGGGGCTCCACAGGCTGGTTTTGTGAGGGTCAGTATTTCTTTAGTGCAAATTCCTTAAGTCTAACTTAGTCTGGGGAATCTTTACATGCTGTTGATTAAACATATGAGCAAAAATCCAGGTCAAACTGCATGTCCAAAGCAGCATACATAGACGCGCTACCCGTTCACTCATCCTTCACCAGTAAGCAGTTAGGTATGAAAGTTCCTGAGATACAGCAGACACAGAACCCCAGAAGACAGGGAAACTGCTCCCTCCAGACCTCTCTCATATATTTTTTTTTTCATATGATTCCCCTGTCTTTGTTATAGCCATGACTTTGTCCTTCTGCAAGGCTAATTTCCTTCACTAGATATTTTTGTGTGGTAGGAATGAAAACAAACTTTAAATATTCTTGCTTCAAAAAGCAGCTGAAATTTAAGCTGCTGTGTATAGCACTTGCCGCTGGCTGACATGAGAAATTCTACAGTGCATTTTAGGGGATATTTGTAATAACATATTTAATTTTTATAAACTTATTCCGCAATCCTCCTTACTCAAACTCAATGAACATCTCTTCCATTGGAAATATCACTATACAAACAGTCTGATCACTGCCTTCCTGTTCTCTCAGCAGCTTAAAGTGACTTGGCCCCTAACAAAGTCAGGGCTATTTAAGATTCCATTATAGAGACTAAACCTCTATTGTCACAACTTTGGCAGCTGCATCTAGTAGCTGCAGAAGATCTGTGGAGAGTAGAAAATTCAGAGGTCATTGACCATGCAAATAAAATTACATCCTATATTCTGCTTTTGATTATGGACAGGAAATGCATCCTGAAATATTTTATAAAGCATGGACTAGAGCTACACCATTAGTTAAGATTTCATCATGTATTCCAGTGCAGTCTGAAATGCACAGAACTGCAAGAAATGTGTATTAGTAACTAAAGAAGCCATTCCTGAAATCCAAAACACAAATATATCAAAAACATTGAGAGAGTTATTCAATTCACAATTAGCGCTCAGTCCTTTCCAAAACCAGTGTACTTTCCACTCCTTTTGGACAACCCAAAGAGTGTAAGAGCAACATGAACACCTGACCGCTCTTGAAATACTTGTCAGATATGGACCTGGAAGTCTCTTTCATTGACTCCCAAACCTGATCTGCTCGATGAGTGACTGACCAATAAAAGGCTGCCTTTTAGGTATTATAAAACAAACTCTGAACCCAAATGAGGCCACGCGGAGGGACTGTTGGAGAGGACAGAAAGAAAACATTTAACCACCATGAATATAGGGGGTCAAGCAGAGCTAGCTGGCATAGTCACTGAAATGTCGTTTGGGGTATGGTCATGCATTTCAGCCCCACTGCGAGCAACAAAAAAGGAACAACATTTTTTTGAGCCCTTCCATCCTATCAGGGTATCACCTTACTTACTTTAGAGGGAGAGACACATCAAAGTGTCAGTTTTGATGATTTTTGAGAACATCACACTCAAAAGTCTTTATAGATATTGGATGGGAAGAAGAAGCAGGCAAAGAGAGGCAGGCAGGGACAGTCTGGAGTTAATTTTTCTTTTTCTTCTTTTTTTTTTTAATTAAGAAGCAGATTTTAAAGTACTGAACATAAAACAATACAGTATCTTGAAAAAATGTATGCGTTTAGCCAGTTTTGGGAAAAAAAAAAGGATGTATTTATCCAGGAAACTGGGAGTAATTAGGTGCTGCAGTCTGCAGAAAGCTGTGCAATATTCAGTACCACTGTTACTTTCATGTTACTTGTATGTGTGCATGTATGCTGCATGTGCACGTATAATCATCTGCAATACCTAAGGGAAGTCAGCCAGTCCTACTCCTGCTTAGGGATTTCCATCCCAACCTGATGATTCCAGTTTTAGGTGGATCAGTATTTGAGCTGACAATCCTAGTCAGTGTCCCTTTAAAGCCCTATGAAGATTTCCTCCAGGAAAAGCATTAAATATTGTGTCTATAACAGGGGTGGCCAAACACTTCTGATATATGTGCTGCTCAGAGATCACATATTGAAGCTCTGGTCAGCAAACGTCCCTGAATTACTACTCTCTCCAACACATTACACTGCCTCCAGCCATTGAGTCTGTCTTTGCCTACTCATTGTACTTCTCGTTTCACTCTGCTTTTGGGGGTGAAATACTCCATTATATCTGCTTTGTTCTGAACCCATCTCCTGTCTGTTTCTTTTGTTGCCACTATTTAATAGGGACAAACAGAAGCAAGGGATTTCATGCTTAGTTGGTTAAACACACACACTCTCATGCAAAAATACCCTAAGTTAGTGCAACATTAAGGCTAACAAACCAAGCATTCAGAGCTCTTGAAATCCAGAATTAAGGCTGAAAGCTCAACCATAACTCTGCTCCCCTCCTTCTCTCACTTGTACTCATGTATATTGTCTCCCTTTACATTTTCTTTTTCAGTTAAGGTATCTTTGAAAAAACAGACTTCTAGTACCCAGCACACACTTATATCCAGAGGACTGGTTAATCATGTAAAGCTGTTAGTGAAAACTCAAGGAGATTATTAAAAAAAGTCAAATTTACACACAGCAGGCTCCATAGCTCTGATGTTGTCTGAGATCACACAAGCGCAACGAAATCTCAAAACTTGGAAGTGGTAATGTGAAAGGTGGGGGAAAACAATGAAGGTAGGCAGTTATGCTAAGGATAGGAAACAACTGGGGACAGCAGTGGTATAATTGAATGCAGATAATAAAATACTCAAGGCACCTGAATGAAATTACACACAGCTAGGAGAGAGGGCAAAAAAAGGGATATTTAAATAAACTAAATTTTAACTGTATGAATACCTTAATGTCAAATTAGTACAACAGAATCTATGCATTTGTGTGAGCTAAAGCTGCAGACTCTTAAGTTTCTACACTGCTGCACAAGTGGTTTTACCACTACAAAAAAGGGGAGGAAGAGCAAGCAAACTACCAATTTTAAGACATGCAACCAGTGATACTGCTTTCATGTTTTCAAAACATCAGATTGGTAAGGTTCATCTTCATCTATGTGCCAACAGTAATGAGGACAAAACCTAACAGATTGCTGTTCATTTTGTGGCTACCAACAGAGATGAATGAATAGTCACATAGCCACTGCCATCCTGAAGTAATGTTCAGCACAGATGAAAATACTAAAATCATGACCAGTCCAACAGCCCACAACCTCATTAAACAGTGACCACTATACTCAAGCTCCTCCATCCCAATACAGACGAATGATCCAAACCCCAGTAGAGGGACCCCAGCTCAAGGCCTGCTAACCTACAGCAACACTCCCCCAACTGGACAAAGCAATCCTCTTCTTTAACCTGGCTAATCTTCCTAAGTGCGTGGTCAGCCCACTGGTTGAACCTAAGAGTACTTTTCCTCTACACGCACCTAATTGTCTTCAATTTTCTACCAGCCTATGCTGCAGGAAGACAGACAAATATGGCATTAAAGACAGAATAATACAAAATGGGACAGAGAAAAAAATTTTTAATGAAGTGAGGCAGTTTTACAGAGCAAACAGAGTCCTGCTGATGTCCTACCTTATAGAAATGTTATAGGACACTAAAAATAGCAACGTATTGTTTAGAGCAGGAATCTCAAATTCTTCCTTCAGCCCACTAAGAAATACATTTGGATTCATTGGTTGAAATTATCCACCAACTTGTCAAAAACTTCTTGGTATTTCAGAGGAGCCATGCTTCTGGAGTCTCACAAGGGGCAATCACACCTCAAGTGACTTTCAACATCTCTATGTGGTCACCAGCTGAACAAGACATAAGAAACAGACTCAAGTACCAAAACCAGACGTATGACACAGCCCTACTCATTCTTCAACATATTTGACAACTCTGCTACCAGCAGAGAAGGTTTGGAGGAAATAAGGTCAAGACAAAAGAACCGGCTGACTTTTGACAAGCCAGACATGCTGTTCAGAGCATATCACTTCAAAACACTTCATGGTCATGACGCATTGTGCCTTTGAGTGATGATAATACAGAGTGCATTGAATCCTGTCCAAAATCCAGAACAACTTTTGGATTTCTCGAGAAAATAAAGTCTTCACTATCTCAAGGATAAAATAAAGTTTCCAACTCAGTTTTTCATGCTTAAGCTAGTGGCTGCCACATTGCACAAGGGTGAAGGACAGTATCTTTGTTTGTATAGCAATTTGGCAGAAGGCAGGAGATTATTTGTTTTATCTGGTATCAAAGGGACTGCTCTGGGGTGAAGGCTTCACCCAGAAGTTCAGGGCTTTAGGAACCACAAGAATTTGATAAATGCAGTCAGAAACGTAACTTCCCTTGAAGAAGATATAAGGCAACAGAAGTCCTTTCCTTACTATCAGCCAAAACAAATCACAAAGCCTCATGTCCAAAACTGAAAATGAGCCTCTCTGACCTTAACCTCTTGCACCCTCCCTATAAATGAAAGAAGAGCAAAACCAAATGACTCTCCATGCCATTCACACTGTGCTTGAAGAAAGCATGTAGGAAAACAATTATCAAGTTCTGGATGTACTCAGATATTCAGTGCAATAGTATGATTTAAAAGCCTACATAAAATAAAATAGCACATGGCTATGATAAACCAATGCTGAGTCAGCAAAATAGTTAAACATATGCACAGGTGCTACTCTGAACAGGAGAATACCATCACTTGCTTCACTGCAGTGTCAAATCAAGCTCCAAGGGGGTTGTCAGGACACTTCTAGATTTCATCAAGTGCAGAGTTATTGTTCAAGTTGTTTCCTCTCTGACAGTTTGGTTTCCATTTGTTTTGCTGCACAACAGTAACTCATCTCTTTCACCCCATCAGTCCATTCACATTTAACAGCAAGAGACAAAGGCAACAACAACAACAAAATGAACAGAAGCCTTTGTAAACAGTTTAACAACCTAAGGAAACAACCACCATACTAAAAAAGCCCAAAGAATCATTGAAAATACCAGCAAAAAAGGCAGTAGCAGCACCACTGAAATGTGCGAAAGTCAAGCATGTGGCACCTCCTGTCACTTCTAATTTCTAGTCAGGATGAAAGTTATATAGATTTTTTTTTTTTTTTTTTAATATATTCATCCATGTCCCATCCCGTCCTGCCTCCTGTCCTCCCCCCCCCCAAAAGCAGCAGTTCAGAGCTTTCAGGCTTGCTAATAGTCATCCCTTTACAGTTTCTGTGCCAAATCATAAAAAGCTTTTCCATGATTCACGTGCGTTACAAGGTGGGTTACAGAATACTTTTGTTTTGTTCAGCCTAGCAGGAATAATTACTTGTGTTCTATAAGCTCACTGGGATCACAAAACCAGAAAGAAACAAACAGACCACTTGGTGTTCATTGATTTTTCTAATTAACACTGACTATGTGTCACCTACATGCAACAGCACACTTTGTTTCTTTCCTCTCCCTGAAAACTATTTGGTACACAAGATTCTGGACATCCATATTTAATATACACAGCACACATGCTATTACTTCTCTAATAATATAAAAAAAGAGGATTTATGGAAACAGTACGGTGATATATCCAAATCCCATGCCCAAATGGGTCAAAGAACCTCAAAGAAATAAGATTAGCAAAATACTTCAGGTGCAAACAGAAATCCAGATGTACACTACATGAAAAGGAAGGTAAATGAAGACTTGCATTGTATTCCATACGTTAAAAAAGAAAATAAGAAGAAAGGCCACTGCTGCTATCCTACACTGAAATTTCTAGGCAAATTCAAAGTACACTAGGAGAGTAAAACCTATCACCAAGTGTGAAGTGAGATTTCTGCAAGTTACAATAGGATTTATGTAGCAAAAAAGGTCTCAAAAATTTTCAGTTAAGTTAAAATGAACACAAACAAATTCATGTATGTGAAACATAGCTGGCAAAAGCACAAGGAATGGCCAAGTACGAGAAACAAGAGAAGTGTGCTTTCATGCACTGATAGCCATAAAATCTCAAAGGGGATTCAGGTGATACCAGTTAATACGTCCCCGAGAAAAGTAACAAGATCTGAATTCTTCCACCCACTGTATCAGTAGCATTACAGAAACAGACAAACTCCAGAGAATTTTTTTCACCCAGCTTCAGCCCACGCTTCCAGAGTTGTTGGACATCATAATTGTAACTAAAAGAAAAGAGCTCCTGGGCTGCACGCATGTCTCTTGAGTAGCAAAAAGCAAAGGAACCTGGAGAAACTCCAAGTGTGTTTCAAGGGAAAAAGAAGAAATATCTAATGTTTACTTAAGGCAATGTTTCCTCTGAGATTAAGCCCCAGGATATTTCATGTTCTTTCTGGTGAAAGAATTCAAAACTAAAATTTACCATCAAATCTGAGAAAAAAAAAGAGGAAAAATCTCTAAGAACAGCAGACCAGACTATTTTCTATAACTTCCAGTTTTACTGAGCATGTTCATAGCTGAGGTAGAATACTAAGTACAAAGATATTGTTGGTATCAAAGAAAATCTGTACAAAAAAAGCAAAACAGGAGAGAAGGACCCACTGACAAAGGACAAAACCTAAAAGTTTTAGAATTTCTTTGCAAAATACCATAGAGCAAAATTAAACAAAATTATGATGGTGTGATGGTACATTAAAAATTAAAGTACAGTTTCAACTATCACTTTTAAACCCACCTGCTCAGGGGTCCCAGTTAATAATTCTCTCTTTGCTCATACAGCACAAGAAGCACACCATAGCAAATTTAGGCATTACCCAACCAAGATGTTAGCAAACCAATTAATGTTTGGCTACTCTAAAATTATCAGGACGCAACGGAAAGAACATACCAGTAGATACTGATGCAAAAAAAAAGTTACTAAAATAGAAACAGTCCATGCAGTTAACATTTAAATATAAGGGTGAAAAGCATTACTAGTATACACGCAGCCTAAGAAGAAGCGACAGGAGCATTTAGGTAAAAAGAGGAGGTTGACAGAAGAACAAATATAGCTGGATTTTGCAGGCAGCGCAAGTCTTCTCACCAAAGAATTCTTCTGCTTGGAACGTTGAAGACTATGGATGGTATGTCAGCGTGCCCCCTCTGTGGTCTAGACAGCCCAAACCTACAAGTTTCTCCTGGTGAAAACTACAACCACTTTTTATCACTTAAGGGGCATGAAATACTTCAAACCACAGGAGGGTATCACTAAGCCAGAATATTTTTTTTTTTTTGGGGGGGGGGGGGGGGAGATCCACTTTTAGTCTCAGAGCTGCTGAAAACCTTCTCAGGGGATTCAAATTTTTCTCCTTTGGATAGGTGCACCATCCAGGCAGTTGTAGCAAACACACGCTTTTAAACAGAGTAAAAGTCCTCAGCCTGAAACCTTCCTGTGCCACCCCTTTCCCAATGCTACTGCTTTCACTGACAGTGTGCTGTGTGTCTGTTTTTTTAGATAATTATTACAGAATAGTTTCATAAAAGTTCTCTTAAGTTAAAAAAGCAACAGGTTGTTACTTAAGAATACACCTTGTGTTGATGAAATACAATCATAAATCCAAGCCGAAATAAACTCAACATGCTATGCAGGTAACTGAGCGCAGCTCTGGGGTGCTCAGTCCCTCACCTGCTTTAATGCACAGCTGTGAGAGATTTAATACTTGTTTTAAGGATGCTGCAAACACCTCAGGAAGAACTGACTTGCTGCTTCTTATTGCAACAAAAATTTTACCATTTATTCTAGATCAGCATAAATCTTGCCAAGCTAAGAAACTCCTCCTTTTGCTGGCTAGAGAGAAAATTTCACTGAGGACCAGGGAGAAATGCCACCATGATGAGAGTCTACCAGAGAAACATAAGCAATCTGGAGCTGGTGGCATAATTCACAGTGAGACAATGAATAAAAACAGGCTTCAGAAATGGAAGATAGCTCTCTTTTAGAGACTAAGGCATATGATTAATTGTAAAAATGGAACACTGGCTTTAACTCAATATTTTTATTTAAAGTATTTCTAATTTTTTACATTCACTTCCCTAAGTACTGACAGATTATTAAAGAATTGTAATAAAGAACTGGAAGCTAGGATTTTGTAATACAAAGGTGTGACAGGGAAACAACATTTACAGTGAAACTTCCATAATTGCCAATTACCTATATACCATTAGATCAGTATTTTTAAAGCACAAGGAATATACAGAGTATAAGAAGAGATGCACACAGTTCTTCTCATGCCACAGAGATTTTTCACAGAAGAGAAAGCATTCACACAGCTCACAAGTCTTTCTCCAAAGCAATTTATAACAATGAAAAGATAGGACAAGGCACAGGATATATCGTACCATTTTATACAGGGATTAAGGAGTACAGCACAGTTTGATTATGTTATTGGTTAATAAAATTACAAAGTGTAGGATTTAGTAAGAAACTAACTGCACTAAAACGTGTCAGATAAAGATCACAGTAACTGAAAAAGCACCAGAAGTATTTTACTTTCCTAAGTAATAATAACATAGTCCTCTCTATTTGAAGAGATGTGTAAATGATCATGTTCCCTCATCCTTCCAAGAAATTCTTAAGCTCATGTTATCAAGTTTATTGCTACAAAAGCATACAGTCACATATTATGCCTTAAAGAGAGCAATGCTTAATCAGGAAGAAAGGGCAATCTATAAAAGCAGGGGAAAAGAGACATTTGAAGAAAAAAAAGTATTTCAGAACAAATGCCTTCTCTAAACATTCATTAAATTAAGAGACATTAAACCTTGTTTTCTTAGTGGGCTGCACAAGATCCTTATACCTAGGTGGAATCATCATGCACATAGATGAACCTTCACTTGGTAGGTTTGCAGAGCAGAGACAAGAACAAGGTGCTGCTGTACTACTATCAATAAAAACACTACCTCAGCAAGGCAGTAGGAAGCAAAACTCTGCACCAAACCCCACAGCCCAACAGTGTAAGAGTTGGTAGTGAGGCATCAGCTCTACTACATACAACCTCCTTGGACTTGCACAGTTGAGCAGGAAGTGGAGGGGACTTTCTGGATAGATACTGAACCAAAGGAATTAAAAAAGAGGAGAACCTTCAAGACTTCAGTCACTTCCAACTCTGCAGGTCAAGAGCAGAAAGATTAAAATTTTAAGTAGCCACTGCAAAAGAATGTTTTCTACTCATTTTCATACATGGAGTTTATAAAGCCTGTATAAATGAGAAAAACATGCTGTTTGGAGTGCTCTGGCAAGAGGCAAAATTTGTGGTGCCCAGCATAAAGCATGAGCTCCTATGGCTCCTACAACAGAGGAGCTGAAGCACCTACAAATTGTGTCAGGTCACTATCCTCAACTGGTGAATGCCAAGGAAATCAAATTAAAAAATATGGAGCAACATATAAAAAAGCCTAAGCCTGGCTATTCCTTGAGCTGGAGCAGAAATTCTCCTGCCACTATTAACTACACTGCTCAAATCTGAAAATTTGTTAACAGCTACGGTTTTCCTATTGAATTTTCCAAGTTCCTTACCACAGGAAACTAAAAAAAACTCAGATCTTTCAAGCAATTAAGTGAACTCTCTACACCTGGAGATATTTTGACAAAAAAGAACAGAATACCCAGGCAGACAATTCAAGATGAAGCAAAACTTAAGACATTCTAGTGAACACATGCTGTCTCAAGTTCACAAATTAAAATGGATTCTCCTAAAAAACAGTGAAAAGCCTTTGATTATTATGAGGCAAATTGTGATTTCCAAAACTACTGTGCCTTTGCCTAAATTTTTAAACCAACAAGCTAGCAGTGAGTTGGGTTATTTTTTAACTTTCTTAGAAACAAGCCAGCAAATTTTATTAAACCTATTTTTAAACATAGCTAACCTCACAAAGTTGAGGATAATGTCAGCCTGAACAGTAAAATTCAGCCAAAGAGCTGAAAAAAAAAAAAAGACCTAAGAATACTAGCATAAAGGGGAAAAACTATGTTGTTATTAATGTATTACTTCTAGTGAAATAGCACTGAAGTCCACAGTGATCCAAACCACAGTACAATGCATGTAAAGCAGCAAAGGCTGTAAGTTCCACACACTAAAGAGAATAATTATATCGCTTTTTTTATTATTTTGTTCAGACTTGGAATTTGGTTTTGGGACTGATTCAACCTATATGTAGTTCAAAAGAGTCGAGTCCTTCAGCACAGAAACACGGTCTAAAAAAAAAAAAGGCTAGATCCAAATCTCAGTGCTAGTTTCTTCTTAGAGGCAACAAAAAAATACAAGAACATGACTGTGATGTCCATGTAGCACAAGGAAACTAGAGTAATTTAAAGTAGTTTATTGTAAGAGGACACAACTGAGCTTAGAGGTCTCATATTTGACTCTTGTCCAGAAACAGGACTCAAAATGAACTATTAAGCTGTAGTTCAAATGTTTGAAGATTTTTCAGCTGGGGACATTATGCAGCCTTAAATGGTAAAAACATTTAAGTCCTATCCCAAGAAAAATCCTAGGAAAAATAATCTTCTACAAATAAGATGAAGTTCCAACAGACCATAAATTGATTTGGAAATGTTCACATTAGAAGAATCATGTTGACAGCAATAAGCACAGTGTTGAGTAGTATGAAACCAGGTAAATAGTTTTGCACTAAGTGTACATATGAAGTCCATTGTAAAAACATTAAAACTTACTTGGACTTCCAGGCACACTGAAGTATTTTAATGACGAATGTATCATGATTCCTCTTCCTGCTGTCTACTGCTTTTCTCTTCTGCTAAGCCTTACATTCCAGCCTAATAGCAACATATTTTCTACTCCAATCAACCATATTATTCAGTGGTATTTCCTAGAAAAATTTTTCTTGTGTGTCAGATAAACACGGTGGAAAATCCTTCAGGGACAGCTTGATATACCACAGATTCCAGTTGAAATAATACTGAAGCAAGAAATTAAGAATTTCCTTAGTGAACCTATCAGCATAGAAAATGGGGTAAAAGTATAGGCATTTTAGCAAAATTTAACTGTATCAAGCATGTGACTTGGACTTCACTCCATAATTTTAAAGCTATGTGGATTCAGAAGGATCAGAAAAGTCATGCTGTGTGAAAGATCTACTGCAGTAAAAATAAACTGAAAGGTCTACACAAGCAGCATTATGGTATTACCCTATTACACAACCATGCATGTTTCATTTGGAAAAGAAAAGCAGCTCATATGTGGAATTTTAGAAGAGTGAAGCCCTTTTCATAATTTTCTGGTTAAAAATAATTTGGTGATACCCGACTAGACAAAAACAATGACAAAAAGAAGTTACCTTGCTGATGCCATGCAGAATCTCATTAAGGGTAAACAAAAACGTATTCTTTCTTTAAGGAATTGATGAACTTATCAACAATTAAATACTCCATTAAATCAAACTGCTCGTAACAAAGAACTATGTGAATTTGCTGTGCAAGTCATTTATCAGTGCTCTCATAGAATTTGGTGCTGCCCACATTTTCTGGAATTAGACCTGCAAGTTTCCCCACTTTTACACATGTTCAAAGAATTTAACATTATTAGACTGTCATAAATGACTTAAGATTTTTGGCAGGCCATCTGCTGTAATAGCTTTGAATTTCCCTTAAGTGCTTACTGTGGATGACTTATTTTAACAAGAATTAGCACTACCTTGTGGCTCAGACAAAATCTAAACTCTTAACTCCTTTGCATCACTAACACACCAAGTGAAGGACAATGTTATATATGTAGTATTTGCGTAAGGTAAATTAAGATACATGACATGCTGCATACATTGGACATTCTTTTGATCTTAACTTGAAACTATTACGCCTTCTAAAGCAGAGTAAGACCATCTCCACATGCTTGGTCTGTATACTTTGTATCTCTGGTCAGCAGAGTAAGAACTCTAGAAAATTTTAAAAGAAATACTTTGCCAGTCACAGTAGGGTTAAAAAACAAGCAAGATCACTAATGCTTACCATTCCACAAATTCCAACTATATTTGAAAAATCATACCAGTTCTATTTTGCATTCTGAATTTCTGCAATATTCATTAGTTTCAGTGCAAGACTGATTGGCTCTTAATGTTTCCTGTGTTGGTTGCGCTCTAAATGTACTTTGTTACTCTAGTATACAGAAGAATTTAATCAGTCTTCCCCAAAAGAATCTCAGCAACTAGAGCTATTTCAGTGGCTCATTACCTACTATTAAAAACAGACTTCATCAATGATACCTTAGGAGAGTGAAACAAAAACCATATTGCATGAATTTGTTTTTAAAGAATTCGATGTCATCATTTTTGCCATTATAAATTGATACTGAAAACAAATACTGGCAAAGAAACCATAAGTCCTATAGTTTCTTGATTCCTCCATTGCCCATGCATAGGAAAAATTACCACTCTAACTAACACTGCAGAATCATCCCCTTCCAATAGAGACAAGAGATGAGAAGATTTCAAAAATGAATGAGCAAAATCTTTTACTTTCCATTCTGTCACAAGGAGTAAACTCAGTTTACACTTTTCATACCATGTTTTCCCCTCAAAAAACACTGATATAATGATGTGCAGTTTTCAGCCACTTTACACTGTTTATCACGTGGCAGAAATGTCAACCATACTCTTTAGCATTTCATACTCATTGGCTTGAGTGTTCTCCATTTTGTGAGCGAACAGGCGCACAACTTTCCCCATTCTCAACACATGGAACTTGGGATTTGGGGTAGGGTGAAAAGTTTCACTCGGAAACCTGAGCATCTAAAAGTTTTAGAGATGTTCAACATGATGATGGTGAAGTCTCCTGTAGTATTTCAGTGGCTTTTCACACATCATCTAGTGATTATACTTCTCTTTACCAGCTGAGCCCATATTCAAATAATTTATTACAGAACTTTTATTCTTAGGTCTGTAGGAAGACATTTTAGAACACTGCAGCAAGTTCCAATTGTTTTTTCTGTACTTTTATCTACCCTAATAACACAGGAAAATGTGCTTAATTCACTTCAGTCAGTGCTTCTACCCAAACACCCGAAGAAAAGTGTTTCAATACTGAAAAGCCACTATTCCCTTGTTGTGCTTATCCTACAGTCTCATCCTGTCACGTTAAGCTGTATTGCATGGTAAAGGCCAAGTTTTCATTTTCAGTATCAACACATGCTACATGTACTTGGGGCCCATCAAAACCAACATATGAAGAGAACCTTACCTATGATGTTGCCTCATTCCTTCAGTGGGGTTTGTTCTTTTTTGGGGGGGAATATTTTTTTTTTTTCTTTTGCAATTGCCAAAATTAGACGCTGGTTGGCTAAGGCTTCCAAATCAGACTACTGAAAGGGCTGCCACACCCTGAAAAGCAGAGGAGGGATTTGGTTTGTTTTTTTATTTGGGAACTATTTGTAGTACTCCTGGATGCTTACATAGTAACAGTAGCTAAAAACTCTTGCCATCTTTGGCTGTCCAGGAGACTGCACCCCTTCTCCAGGAATGTGGATTTAATCATAGTTATCCATGTATTCATCACCCCTAGGCTGAGTATCACCAAGCACTACACCCCAGGGACGAGGCGTTTCTACTGAATCAACAGGCAGCCTGCCCTGCGAAGCGGCGCGTGGAGATTGCTCACCGCGCCAGGCTGCCTGCTGGTCTGTTACCAGATTCTTTCCAAGATCTGGTGCTTGATTTCATGCTAATGAGTGGGAGTGAATCCATTTCCCCACGAATTTCTGTGATGATGGCAGTTGAGAGATCATTGGTATGGGCCAAATCAGGGGAGGGAGGCTCTTTTCCACAGCAGCTGACTTCAGCAGCGAAATACTTGTGGTGGTGTCTCAACCGCAAAACAATTATTAGTTCAGCAAAATTTCCTTTGCGATAGGATTGCGATTATAGGAACAATGCCTGCAAAGAGAAAACTGGAAAGCACCATCTCAGAGCACTATATTGAATTTCGGTAGGCACTCATATTGCACTACCATGTATTTTGAGAGTGTATGCCTGCAACATTTTTGTCTGAACAAAAAACGATCTTTAAGAAGTTGCACGGAAAGCTTATGAAAAATGCAACAAATGCTGCTTTACACAGAAGTAAGAGCAGGGAGGGGCCAAAAAAAAAGGTGACATTTCTTTTACCCAATTCTGTTGTTTGCCAGTTGGAAAGTAGTTAACACAACAGAGATAAAATAAATAAGTAGATAAATCAAGGCAGAGACCATTCTGCAGTTTAGATTCCTCATGTCTTCCCTGTTTCAGCTACCTCTAGCTTTCTGCTCTATTGAAGAAGCTACTCACTTCAGTAAACAGTACTTTTTGTTAGTCAAGTCTTGTATTAAAAAATATTTTGCGGTCTTGATGCTAGATTTTTAATACTGGCTATTCATATGCAGGTCTGCACATCAAGAATGCTATTGTACCACTGCAGGAAAATAACTACCTAAGGCACAGGCTTTAGAAAGCAATCATTTTAGATCTTGTGCAATACAGCAAAAGCTCCAGTGCATCCAGGCCAGGCAAAGGAAGAGAACATAACATTGTCCCTTTTCGAAAGTGGGGGTTTATTGATTTAAAAATAAGTAATGTACCTTACAGCAGGCCCTAGACAGCTCAAGTGACAATTTAGAGCTACACACAAACAGGTGATACTTAAGCCCTTTCAGATCATGCACAAAGAGAAAGCAAACACAAATTAAGAAGTGGATTCTTATTACTCCTGTACCATTACAAATACGCATGATGCCAAGTTAGCCTTACTTAACTCAGTGAATCTTCACACACAGGTTAGTGCTTACTTACCTAAACTGTTTTAAAATCAATTTTCATTAAGCTGCAACTTGTGCATAGACTAGAGTGTAGCTCAGCATGTACATCAAAAAGCCAAAAGTAAACAAAAGAGGTATCTATGAACAGAGCGTGAAAGCACCACTTACTTGATTGTCATTAAAGAAAAATCTGCCTGAAGAGCAGAAAGAATTAAGACATCTATTTTCATACAGCTGATTATTTTAACATGAATTTCAGGGTGCCCTGCTATGTGAAAATAGTAGCATATTAGCATGTTGTTGTCTTCTGGTTCTGTTGACTTTTTAGTGTCTTTGTTGATGCCCTAAGTTTCCTATGTGAAATTAAAATCAGTCAGTCTCTCAGCTCCGAGCCTAAATACAGCAGCATATTAAAAGAAAATCCATTTCCCTTTGTTACTTACAAAGCCACTCTGATTTCCTCCTTTCAGAACAGGCATTTGTTAATGCAAATTCATCAAGTGCCACTTTTTTTCTTTATGTTTCAGACAACAATACTGCCAAAAGAACATATTTCTAATTGTTCAAATTTATTTTGTATTTATACTACATGTGGCATACAGAATGTGCCAACTTTCAAAAATCACACTGCAGTCTAAGTTGTACCCTCTGCTAAAAGAAATCTTATTTATAAAATCTAACAAGACCACAGCAGTACAAACACAGAATAATCGAGACAATCTAAAGCAATTGAGATAGCTGGATAAATGTCCTGGGAACTTTCTGAAAGGATACTTGCAGCTGTAAATGGAGTGAGGACAAGAAACAATGGACAAATTGAAACGCGAGAGGTTCAGACTGGATATAAGAAAATACTTTTTCCCCACAGGAACAGTCCAGCAGTGCCCAGAGAGGCTCTGCCGTCCTTATCTTTGATAGTTTCTTCCACTTGGTTTTCAAGACCAGAGCTGAGCTGAATAAAGCCTTGAGCAACCTAGTCAGACCTCAAGCTGACCCTGCTTTGACCACAACCTTGGACTACAAACCTTACAAGATCCCTTCCAACCTCCTGTGAAAGCAACATGAAGTCTACAGAGCTCTTCTCTGATCTTTCATCTGCAGAAGTCTCAGGTAACATTTTCCAACAAGTACAGGTTTTAAGTTGACAGTGCCCTTACAAAGCTATCATCAACTGGGGAGGGTCCTCAAAAAAGCTTGAACAGCTTATTAATTTGAATAGAACTTCCACATGCTGCTTGCTCCAATGTAGGCATGTTGACTCACTGCCAGTTTTGCCCAGGTGCTCAACCCCAAGCACTCACATAAGCTTAGTCACAGGGCAAGTAGCTACTGCCCTGCCCAAGTTACTGTTTCTTTACCAGTGAAAACATCTCTAGAAGTATATCACGATGGGTTTGGTTTTTTGTTTTTGTTTTGGGGTGGGTTTTTTTGCTTTGTTTTTACAGTAAGGGGGAAGAGAACCTTCCCACATTAACTGGAAAGGAATCGTCAAGCATCTGCCTTTGCTTCTGGGAGAGTTGTAGGACAGCTCTGAGGGACTGCCAGATCTATTTGGAATCCTCATTTGCCTGGCGGGCAGGTTGCCAGACTGAGTGAAAACAATACCTGAGGTCTAGTTTATATTCCCAGCTGGGCCAGCTAGCTGGGATTTAAAACACTCGTAAATTCGGGTGTGAGGGCAGCGTGTGTTGACAAGGGAATTAGGCCTCGGCTCTAAAGGACTTCTCTTCTGACGCAAGGTCAGCCCAAGCAGCTCCACTCTCCCCCCACCCTATTTTCCTCGAGGTCTGAACAGACGCAAACAGCGAGGGACAGGAACCTGAGGCCACACCGCAGCTGGGGCGTGGGTGATGGACCGGGACCGCGGTGGTGGTGGCCCAGCCAGCGCCCAGCGGCAGCGTGCCCCGGCACCACCATCAGGGCAGGCAAGCGGCAGGTACCGCTGGCGCCTCTGGCCTGGCAGGGACAGGCTGGGCTCAACTTGTTCTTAAAAATCAGGCCCCTCCCTCAGCTGCTCACCTGCTGTTCACTGCTTGCTCCACTCCTCTGCCTCCATGCCTCGCACACCAGCTGCCAGTCTGCTTCCTCCCCACTCCCGCTTCTCTCTCCTCGCTTTCAGAGGAAAGGGGAGATGGCAGCACCTTCTTTCCTAGTTAAGCACCCGTCAACAAAATCTCCTTAAAAAAATTAAAATGACAGTGACTCCCCCAGGCGTAAAGCCCAACAAAGAGTCTCAGTGCTTGGGCATCTCCAGAGTTGGGTAACACTGGTGGGTCACCTCCTTCTAGAAGGACATACTGGGAGGGAGCCTCTCTGGCCATTACGATGGCAGTACTCGGCACCACCAACCTGCAGCTCCTAAGCTTTGCTTCTCTACTCCGGCCGCACGCTCACGGAGCAGACTGTCCTTTGCTATGGCACCAGGGGTCTTTGCCTCTCAGAACTGACAACGGTTTGTAACACACCACCCTCGGGCACCCGCATGAGTTTGGGCAGCACTGCTGGGAACCTGGCCAGGCCAAATATTTTGTTATTAGTCCCTCTCGCTTTTTGTAAGTTTATGCTGCCCCAAAAGTGAGACTTTGGGGATAGGGGGAACCAAAACAAACAGAAAAACCAAAAAAACAATGTGCACTTTTTAGCTCATCTCTGGTAAAGTCACTTCCAACAAGCAACAAAGTTATGTTCAAATCAGTAAGCCACATTCACTGAAGTGAACAATGCTTACATACTCTATTGTCTTGCTGTAAAGTAACGATACTTGAAAATTTAAACTGTCCATGTAAAATCTTCTTGTTGATTGAGACAAGTTAAGACAGCATGAAGTAAGGTTTCATCCCAAGTTTTCAACCTACCAAAATA
Organism: Haliaeetus albicilla; assembly: GCF_947461875.1. Classification (NCBI taxonomy): domain Eukaryota; kingdom Metazoa; phylum Chordata; class Aves; order Accipitriformes; family Accipitridae; genus Haliaeetus; species Haliaeetus albicilla. Next base: position 6,244,344 of record NC_091516.1, read on the forward strand.
AAACCAGAAGTACACTTAAAGAAAAATCTCAATTCTTAAACTTCAAAGAAAAATATCCCATCTAAAGTCTCCAAGGCTGGGTAAGGTTTTCTAAAGCACCATCAGCAAGGAATTAAAAATAACCAAGTATAACCTAAGAGTCTTGAAAAAAAAAACCAAACCCAACCCACCTGTATTTATTGTGTGTAGGTATTTATTTCACTACATCCAGTTAAACCAGAATAAAACTACACTGAAGTTAAAATGTTTACTCAACCGTTTAAATGCTGTATTAATATTAGTTAAAGTTTATACAGAAAATTAACTGGTTAAAATATCTCAGTGCAACATATGCTTATTTGGATAAAATTGGAGCACAGGAAAACAATCAAAATCAGGAATGTTTTTCTTGTTCTACCTAAAGACAATCAGAAAATGATGTTGCCACCGAGTCGTGGAAAGATACAATATGGAGACAAAGTTCAACAAACTATTAGTCCCAGTAGCCACAGATAATATCCCCAAGAAAAAAAAAAGAAAGAAAAAAAGAACAGCTCTATGCCTTCTCTGCATAAAGGAAAAGAATTCTTATTCTGCTGTTAAAGATTTGTTTCTCTGATATCTTATATTGTTTTCACTAAAGAACTCACACAGAGGAAAGTTGTGTAACAGTCAAACATGTTCAGAACACATAAATCACAGAAATCTACCCAATAAACAAAGATTACACCATCACAATCTCTGCCCATGGATTTGTGAAGAATAAACTAGCTGCTTTTTCCAAGACTCAGTGGTACACTGCTGCTGCGTAGCAGAGAGGCTGTGAGCCCCCAAAACAGCACACAGGGAGCACACACATATTTTGCGGGAATAGTGAACTGCCTGCTGGAGAACCAGCTCCGATTTCCTGGAGCTGATTCTTGTCAATTAATATTTACATATTTACTTTTTATTTACATATTTACTGGATATATTTATTTTCTTACAATGTCACAAAGCTCCTTCAAGCAAGAAAAACAGCAAGAGCAGAGGATAAAACTATCTATAAAATGGCTTTATACCTAATCCAAATCTTCTTCTTACTCATGATCAGTAATAATTATTCCTAGCAAACAGGGTACAGACTTTCCAAAGCACATACCACAGACAGACTTGTAAATTAATTCAAGTATTTTGTAAAAATGTTTCTTCATTAAGTGGTAGCATTCCCCAAATATACAGCTTACTATAACATCTGGATCCTTTCATCATCCCATTACTCCCATTGCTATTCTTGAAATATCCTTGTAACAGGAAAACATTTTCAAAACATGCTCTGGCATGTTTGAGCCCAAAGCTTGCCACTGCAATTCAGCTATTTGCAATTTACACCACGTCTTGTTTCAACCATCAAATGTACGAGCACGTCCAGCTTAATTTAAAATTTCCCTGACACTCCTGCTTAGCATTTCCACTGCAACACAAATTACTGATGCCCTAAAAAAATAAAAACAAAAGATACCTCAAATCACAGGACATTTGGCTTATTTTAAACATGCTCTCCTCAAAAATCATCTCTCCCCTGGTCAACCATCAGTGGTTCTTACATTGCATAGTAGCTATGACCCCTACATTTGAGGTGGCACGATCAAAGGAGCCCTGGCCAGACTTGGAAAAACATTTCCACTGAGAATGGACATACTGCCTGTCAAAAGGTTATTCCCACTGCGTACAGGGAGCAGCTCATATTACTCCAGTGTAACATGAAAGTACAAAATCTAGCCGTCGTAATCCACATACATGTTTTTCTTTCCAAAAAGGGCATATGGGAGACACTGACTGGAACAGAACATCCGTATTACCATTTGAAGGGAGGGGATGGACGGGCAAAGGAAAGCTTCCCTAATCAATCCAGCTGTAGGAATCAGCCTCTTAAAAAAAATACTTTAAAAAATTCTGCCTCTTACCATCGCAATTACTTCTCTTCAGCTGCTTTCCTCCCCTTTAGTTAAAAATTTATATATGCAAATATACATCTACATGTAGATAATTGCACACATACACATGATCAGACTTTACACTCTGCGGAAGACAAAATAACTTTGGAGGCGTAAATCTTAATGTCAATGACAGGAAGGCTTTGGTGAACCATTACCATAAATCTGACAAACGCTAATTTGATGGGTGGCTGTATCTGTCTGCTGCAAGACCAGTCTAGACAGTCTATTGAGAAATCCTAAAACACAACTGTTTGTTCCCTGTAACACCATCTGGATATGGCAATAAGAGCCGACCCAATGCCATTCACACATGGATCAAAGCACATGCTAATGCCATCATGAAGTCATACACATAAAAAATTCAATCTGAGAACTCTATGCAATTTTCCTAAGTCCTCAGTGAAGAAACCTCAGACTTAGCACAACTCAAGCTAAGTGCATGAAGAGGGGGAGAGGGTGGAAAAAAAGAAGAGAATATTTAATGAGCTTGGCCTTCCCGAGGAATGTTAGGCCACCCATTGTATTGGAAAAGGCTCATGTCACACTTCAGTCATGGCACCCATCAGGGTGCCCCTTTACAAAAATTGATCCGGAGGTTTTTGTAATTACCTGTTTCAAACAGAAAGAGTGCCAGAAATACAAGAAGGTTTCCGAGGTGTAAATCTTGCATTTTCTTATTTAAGACAGAGCTGGCAGAATTTGCAATATTGCAGACAATATTGAAAACCCCTCTCATTAAACTGCACCATGGCACTAGATCAAAGCATCAAGGGCCCCCTATTGAACTTCTCTAAATATTACAAACATAAGAGCAAGTCTGGCTATGCAGAAACTAAAAGTAAAGCAAATTTTATTTCTGCTTCCAAAAACCTAAACATGGCTTCCCACAGTACAGCTTAAAAAGGTACAAAAAGTACTATATAGCCATACTGCAAACTTTAAATTGACAAAGCTTCATCCACTCCAAAAAGAACAAAATCAAAGATTATTGAGGTTTTTTTCTGCATAGCTCACTTCCAACAGTTTCTGGGGTGATTTTTAAACTACTACACTTCAAGAGATCTTGTAATTTTTATTTAATTTAATGCATTATGTAACAAATTCAACAACCTGCACAAGACATTCAGCTTTATCATAAAATCCACCTTTTTTTTCTGTAAAGCATCCGCTAATACTAAGCTTCCAGCAATTATATTGTTCCCAGCCTTTTGACCATTGAGACTGTATTTCCCATTAACAAGCATTCTTTAGTCTTTCTGGAAAAACTATAGTATGAAGCCAGCTTGCTGATACTGAAGATGTATCAAGACAGAAAGCACAGGCAGGTTTCAACAACCATGTTCATAGAAGCTCCATCTGTAAAAATTGATAATATCCTATCATTTAGGTCTTTTTCTCTATATATGTCTCCTTCTCTCGTATAGAAAACATTTGGGCAAGATCACAGTCCTAGTTCCTTAAATACTTTTCTTTATAAATTAAACAATGACAAGTGGCAAAATTTACTTCTACCACCATAAGCAGTTCAATGCAAGTTAAATAACTACTAAAACTGCATTTTAAACTTTTACAGTCTGATGTTAGCAATTTCCTTATTCCCAAAAAACAGAACTAGCATGTTAACAAGAACGGCCTGTCATAAAATACTGCATCCCTAATATAACGTTCCATAAAATTACTGTAGAAAAATAAACTCCTCAGTTCCTTTACAGAACCTGCAAAAACCCTGTAAATCTGCACACAAACACACAAAAATCACCGGAACTAAACTTCCAAACACAATTAATTCAATAACTCTCAGTCTAACCTGAAAAACTATATACTTGTAAGAATACAGTTATGAAGCTACAACAGCCATACTGTGGTGCATCACTGAAATATAACTGTAAAAAGAAGTACACTCATGGTACTCATGAACTTTTAATTCAGTACTTCTATGGAAATTTACAATTGTCTTTAAATTTAGATATCTAAGTTCCCTATATGGTTTTTAATAAAAACTTCAGAAGAGAAACAAGTTCAGACTGTTATGGAGATGAAACATTCAGAGGAAGTTTCTGCTAACATGGCATCAGAAGGGTCAATTCTAATAACTTTTTGTGTGTGTGATATAGATTAAATACAATTACATCTTTTTTTTTCTAGAAGATTAACATTCCACCATTCCAACAAAAAAAAAGAAGAAAAAAAAAAGGGGGAGAGGAAGGGAGACAGAGAAACTTATTTTTGAAATCAGATTACTCTTTAGGACAAAAAAAAGAAGTGATCAAGTAGTCTTTCCATTCAAACCATGCTCATAGATAGACAGAAAAAATCTCCACAAAGATTTCTGGTACTAGAAAAGCCAGGAGAGATTGGTCCTTCCTTAAGACTCAAAAGACTGATAAACTATGAGTCATCAAGTTTTCAGACTGTAGAGATGTTTCAATATGGGGAAGTGGGAGATTTATGGGACTGAACTGTGCATCTCCAACCAACAGTTGTTTCTGCAGAAAGCAAGTAATTCCCCTTGAGGAAAAAAGTTAGGTGCATACATATCACAGTGACTTCTCATTACATTTGCAACGGCATTAAAGGGCATCGTACTAGCATTAGGCTCTTTTATGTCTGCATCACATACAAAACAGATAACCAAAGAATGCATATGCACTTAGTACCTCTTTATAAATAAATACCTATAACCTCCTGTCCCCTCCAAACTTCTACATGGATAACTGCCTTCAGAGAACTAACCTAACTCTAGACAGAACAATATTTAACCTAACTATTAATGTTTCAGCAGCAGACATGTAGTGAAGGGCATGTTATGCAGGATTTAAAAATTCTGGAAACTCCCTTGACGCGCTGCAACAGGACAGCACTGCCATCTACTGTTCTCTGCCGCAGCAGAAGCCTTTCACACCTCCTCCAAAAAGTCTCTTCTGGCTCAAAACCACCACCTCTCCTCAGCAGCAGACAGAGCAGAATCAAAGACTGAACCTTGGGAAGCCAGGCTCAGGAAAGACACCTGCAGCAGTAAACTCCTCTAGTAATTCTATAATTCTACATCATATAAAACAAAAGGCCTTTTTTTTTTTTTTTTTTAAATTAAACGTCTAAGAAGCACAGAGTTGCAGCATGAAGCAGAGCGAGCTGCAGCTGCTCCCCAGAGCAGCACTGGCACTTGGGGTCACCAGGCAGCTGTGCAGTGCCCTCGTCTGCTTCCCCACCAACACAGCTGTACCTCCTGTGAACACGGACACAGTCCCTTTTCCATTTTCCAGTCCTTTTCAGAGTATAGACATAAATAAAGCTGTTTGTATCCTGCTTAGCTATCAATTTTCACACATATACAAACAGGACAAGACTACACAAATTATATACCCAGTGTTATAAGCACAACAATCATTAATTTTTCAGATTTTAGCATAGCAAATTTATTTCTACCAAATGCTATAGACTCAAATCATACCTCCATTTAAAATAAAGCTTGTGGATAAATGATGCACTAGCTAATAAAGAGATAGTTCATTCAGCTGCTTAGAAGAGTTGTCAGGAAGTTACCGACATGCCCAATTCATTTCAGTCACTATCTTGATATGATAAATAATTTAGTAAAAAAGCACATGGATTTATTTGTGCCACTGACTTTCTCACCGAAAGAAAATAAATTTGACTGGTAAGTTTTAAGGGTTTTATACTTGAGAATTCCACTCCAGAAGCACTCTTCCAATTAACAACAAATTTGGACCCCCTAGAAAATGACACATAATTTAAAGAAAAGAGATGATGGATTTTGTTAATGGAACACATCTCACACAGTATAATCATAATGATGAAACTACTGAAACTTAATCTGTAAATACACTGAAGACAAATTGAACCACGCCATTATGAAAACCAAAAAAGTTATCACTGTTTTGCAGGGTACAAATAGCCATTTAATCACTTCAAACATAAGGCAAGTGCCATGTAATTACAGTACATAGTTATTCATGTCTCACAGATTACATGGCAATAAAAGGTTACCTGTTACCATATGCAGTAATTTGGAGCCGATGGTGACAGCTGGCAGATGTTGAACACAACTTTAAAATGGTGAGAATAATTGTGAAATCTGCAATTATAATATTGTTAAGTTACACACTCAGAGGGTTTGGTTTGCTGGGGTTTTGTGGTGTTTGGGGGGGTTGTTTTTGTTAAACAGGTTCTATCAAAATGTGAATGACCTTTCAGAAACCACAGGTGCAGTCTGCCCCTAGAGATCTGCAGAGATGTTATAGGTATTGTGGTGCTGGAACTTCTTAAACAAAACAATCTGTTATCAAAACATGACCAAGATATCAACATTTAATTTTGCTTTGTTTCACAGAGCCAAAGATTTTGCCCTCTAGCCTTCTTCTATTTTTGCTGTGTAGCTTCTTGCATATTTCTCTTTCAGTTGTATCTTTAAGATCTAAAAAACTCTCCCAAAAGACCTCTGCAGTCACTCTGCCCCTCTTCCTTGCTAAAACAGTTCTTCCAAGAATGGTTAAATATACTTGCTCTGCAGAGCCCACAAGAGCAAGTCACAGCTTTCTCTCTATTTTTCTACACCTACTAGACAAAAAGAAATACAGATGAACTGGAAAGCTAGAAAGACTTAATTTTCATACAGTTCTGATCAGAAAGTGCTGACCACATTAATCATTCTCCCTTTCCAACAGATCTGGGAACATATTTTAACCTGCAAGCTGCTAAACTATCAAATTCAACCTGCAGAACCCATTGGGATCACAAAGAAATTAACTTTCAGATGTCAGGTGTGATATATACAACTTACTACCTTTTTCTTAAAAGCTACATTCCCTTTTTTACTTGAAGTCGCCACTGAACAAGAGAAAAAGGCAAACACCATCTGTAAAGAGCCACTTTTTAAAATCTTGATTTTAGAAAAGCAAAACTTTTGAACTGAAATCTAGATAATGCTTCTCTTGGTAGTTCCCCCTTTTTATATCTGAAGAAAGACGATCAGCTTTGCACCTGCCTTAAGTCACCTACAAATCAGAACCCTAAGAATTAATAACTTCTTTACAGCCCTTTACAACCAGTAAAAGGAAACAGGCAACAGCCTCCAAAAGCAAGGCTCTTCTCATTCTAAAATGAACGTCTAAGATCACAGGTCTATTTCTTCTGTGTTTAGATTTAGGAGAAGTAAATCCCACCTGTAGTAAAGAAATAGTTATCAACAGGATACTCATGTTGAAAATGAGTTGGGCTATTTCATTTTTCTTACACAAAAGACATTAATTCATCTGTGTCAGCCTGATTAAAATCTTCTCTCTTCATTAACAGCGTACCAGTTGTCCCCATGACACAAGATGACTTCTGACTGGGAATTAAAACTGAAAGAAAATTATATAAGCTGCGAAAGAACAGAAAAAGAAATGAGTAGCTAGAATTGTAAAACAAACAGTTTTTAAAGTGTCCTCTTCTGGTAAAAAAAAAATAAATCCATTATTAGATGGAAATTGTAGGATTACTGACAGTAACAAAGAAAAGCAGGAGAAGTTTAATATACACTTGTATCTGAGAAAAAGCAAACAACATTCTTATGATGAAATAGTTTCCATTCCAACAGTAACTCAAGAAGATGTTAAACAACAGCTATTAATTGGATAGTTCTACATCAGCAAAGCTGGATAACTTGGACACAAGTGTGCTGAAAGAGATGGCATAGGTACTGGCTGGACTGGTAATGCTTATTGTCATTAAGGTTTGAAAAACTGGAACTGGAGAAGTTCACAAGAACAGAAGTGCTATGTCAATATTTACAAAAGACAAATTGGATGCCCTAAATAATTATAGGCCTGTCAGATTGAAGTAGATTTTGTGAAGAAAAATAATTTTTATGTAGTGAAATAGCTGATGAGAGATTTTATTATGAACAATTAAATTAAATTACACAATGAATGCCAATCAACAGGTCTACAGACAATAGACTTACTGTTTTTAAACTGGGTTTTTAAAAAGTATGTCTTTATGTAATAATCTTCTGGAATACACTCATTTTGGCACTGTAGGTCATTTTGCTCAATCCATTAGTGCAATCCAATACCAACAAAGCACTCTCAAAATTGTACACATTTATTTGATTTATGGGCTCCAGGATACACCTGTAAACAAGGAGCTTTCATCAAGTGATGCATTTCTAGTGTGATCCCATGGGACCTGCCCATGCTGTCTGACATATAACAGCACCCATCCAAAAGAAGCTCAAGATAATCAACAACAGGGAAAAAAATACTGATAAATAATGGAAAAGACAGCTTGCCAATACATTACTAAGTGTCTAGTAGCAAAGCAATATAATTTGGAATAGACACTTCTTGAACAAGTCTACAGAAGACAATCCTGTTTCAAGTGAGTGGATACGCACTGGGTTTTTTGGAGAGAAGGTGGCAGAAAGCAAATCACAGGCCATGTTGACTATTCTGAGCACAGGTAATGGTAGGTATAACAAGAAACCCAAGGGTGCGCACATTTGCATCTAGAAACAAAAAAGACGACAGTATTTTCTGTCCTGGAAAATGCTGCCTCTGAAAATGCTTTTGGGCATGATAGCTAAATTTTCATGTGGCATCTGTAAGGATCAGTCATAGCCTCAAAGGACTGATGTCTGTTTTGGAGGGAAGAGAATTACCAAGTTGGAAAAGAAAGGTTTTATGATGTCTGTAGTTGACACAAGAATAATTCCCATTGCACTGCTGTTGTCTGTCCTGATGTCCCTGAAGAAGAGTGTTCAAATATGCAGAAAAACAGAATCAAAGAGGTCAGGGAAGAGTCATTAGAATGAGTGAAAGAGTAGAAAAAATTCTCTGATAATTCAGGGCTTGAGGAACTCATAATATTTGCCTTATAAAAAAAAAAAAAAACAAGGAAAATCTTCCTTAAAACATACAGAAGAGGATCAAAAATGCAATAGGCATTCATTAAAGGAGAGGCAGTTAAACGCTAGAGCATATTGCTCAGACTGTAGTGGATTTTCTTCTACTGGAAATACTCAAATCATAATTAGATACTTTGACCCTCACCCCAAAAAAAGGTGTTTTAGTTGAGAGGATATCTGTAGACTTTATTATGAATAAAAATAAGCTAATCAAAACAGTATCTTTTGGATTTACATGTATTCATTTATACTGGATAACCAAAACCATGGATCTACTAAAACAGAGAAAAGTCAGTGGATGTCCTCGAGATGAGTATTTCTGTGCTTGGTTCCACAAGTGCCATTACATGCTATTCAACACCTCACAGAGCTGGCAGAAGCCTGTATTATGCTGAAGATCAACTCACATTCACAGCAGAAGTAACTTTAACAGGGACACCACAGAGTTCACCAACTTACAACTGCTACAGGCTGAATTTGGCTTATTGCACTTAAGGCAGTTCAGACAAAGCAAACAGCACAATATAAACACAATTCCCCATTTATAACACAGCAGCTCTATCTTTCCAACGCTGAGAGAGAAATACCTCTTTCAGGACACCAGTGTGTGTCAGGCCCAAGCAGAAAAGCAAACCTTTTCATGGAGGTGATGGGACCTCCTCTGGGACAGAGCAGTAGAAAAGGCTTCCTGCCTACCTGGCCTGCCACAGGGACTGCAAAACATGCAGAAGCACAAATCACTTCTGCAAGAGGAAAAATAAAAGAAAGGAGGCAGAGGGGGAACAGGAACACCCTTTCATCATTTTCCCTTTCCCTCCCTGCTCCAGCCATGAAGCCAGCAGCAGAAGGTGCTTAAGGAAAGGCAGGAGACCTGCAGGTGTTTCAAGTGAGATGGTTGCTACTGCTGCTACCACTTACAGGCCACGGCACATTCCTTCGTCCCTGCAGCTGAACACAAGTGAGGAAGCGTTTTTGCTCATCCACTCCCATGTGCCAAATGGAGTAAGCCTGGAGGACAGAAAATGACTGCCTACCAAAAGGAGGACCATACTGACTTCACTGTACTTCATCTGGCTGTCCATTTCAGAAAGCTTTTTATAAACATTAAATTCTTGTTCCATGTTTGGTGCATCTCACCAAATTCCACAGAAAAGTCATCCAGATTTCTGTGAAAGAAATTCAGCTTTCCTGCAGGCACCACTCCGGAGAGCTTCAGATCCAGAGTTAAGATGTGCTGTTCGCCCCTCTTACGTCAAATAGTAAAAGGTTCTCCAGGCTAACTTAAGCTGCTAGTCACATGTATGCAATCCCTATGATTTTAACAGATGTGCTCAACTCTGACTGGAGGTTCAGTGAACTGTTCTGGTAATGCCCAGAAAGGCACAGAACCCCAGCAGTATTTTCGTCAGTGAAGCAAGCAGAATCAGCTCCTAACACACAGGGAGCAGACAGTTTGTCTTAAACAGTTAACAGCTTTTATCTACTCCATTTTGAGAAAAGAAGTAATAACCTATAGATTTTTCATTTAGATCCAAAAATAGTCTATGTGTGCATGCAAACAGGTCTGCAAAGTCTGCACTAACTCAAGAATTGAAAAGGTGTCCGTAGGTGACCATTACTGGATAGCAGTTTAGACAGCTTTTATTCAAACCCATGCAGTAGAGAAAATTCACCTTAGGTGCAGTAAGCTTGAAAGGAAGGACAGTCACCAAACTGTCATTCAGAAATAAGACAAGATCAGTTCCTGCTGAAACCCCCCTTCCTTTTCCCAGCTGGGAACTTATTATAGGGAAACCTCACAACTGAAAGAACATTTCAGAGAAGAGTGCATACACACACCCACGTTGGAACAGATTACCAATTGTTAGGCTAGTGAAGGCAAGTGTATTTCTCTAAAGCAATCCCTTCTCTCAGGAGATAAATCTTATGCAAACAATACTTGCTAGCAACGAAAACATAAGATGTCAACAGCTTTCTAGTTTGTTATGCTATTTAGTATCAAGTTTGTACCAAGCACAGTGTGGGAATCAAAAAAAAAAATACTGAAAATTGCACAAACTCATTTGTAATGTTATTCAGGTCAAATTCAGAACAATTTAGTTAGAAAAGCCTGGAATGATTCTGAACTACAGGAGGCCTTTAAAAGCCTTGGAGATGTTCTCGTGAGCCAAACAGGCATAAACAAAAGAGAGTCTTAAATATCAGATAAAGATGAGGTTAAATTGAGCCAACATGGAGAAAACCAAAACAAAACAAAAAAACAAGAACATATTCTACTGGGCATGAAGCTCTCAGTAAGCCACAACACAAATGTTGTCAGTCCTTTCTATGTAGCAAAATGAAAAAGATGGGGCTAAATGGATAATACAGTATTCTAAGAAAATTCCCCCTGAAAATGCTGGTTACATTTAATGACTTGCATATAAAAATTGTATAAAACACAATTTTTCCATAACAAAGCTTAAGTATGTTATCTGAAGCAATTTATCATCAAGTTGATATCAGGTTATCATATTTGAGATAGCAGTTTGCAGATAGAAGACATATGCTCCTACCTTGCTCAGTTTTATTTCACTATTTAGGGATTATTATCCCGAGTATGGCATTTGTCACTTAACTGATCTGAAAAGACCAAGACTAATTCATGATCTGGAAAAACCCAAATAATAATGCCCAGAAGTATGATAAAGGACATCTGAGAACAAAATTTGGCATATACGCCTTACAAAATTTGTGCCTTTATGCCTGATGATACAGTTCTCCTAGACACAAACAGTTCAAGACAAGGCTTCTCCTTTGAGCATGAAACCAAAATGAAAGAAAGAAAAGCTTATGAGAATTTCTCAGCAATTTATACTGAAGCAAGTGATGCAAAGTTGGCACTGGAATGCTGCCTTGGTTAACAACCTGATTTGGATTAGATGCTTCTAAATCTAGTATCAACAGTGCATTAACTTCACATGAACAAGGAAAAAGCCTTTAACATGCAGGGAAGACTTACTTGGAAAATGCCAGAAGAGCATTCATGGAAGCTTCATGAAGATTCACCCACGTTCATACAAAAGTAACAGTACAGTTTTAAGGGAATCTTCTGAATATTGAGTATAATCTTATGAGGAAAGGCTTCTGCTGTTAGGAGTTATAGCAGTTAAAGAAAGGTTATCAGAAAAATGCAAGGCCAGGAAGGATACAGAAGAGATTACGGAGTCAGCCAACAAGGTATGAAAGAACAGCAAGATCTGAAACATCACAAACCTGTAAGAGAAGCAAAACCTCCCTTTTTGCTAGCACTACAGCTTACATAAGCAATACAGGAATCATGTGAGCAGAAAATAACTCTATTAACAAAAGCAATCAGCCTTCTGGGCTTAAATCTTTAGATCAATTTAGCTCTAACATCTAAACTTCACTGACTTAACAGTATTCTACCTTTGACATTTTACTTTTCCTCTGTTTCTGGGACAACCAGCAACTAAAAGGAACTAGAAAAAAACAGATGATAAAGCAACAGTTGGGAACAATCCAGAAGATCTAGAAGGTACAAAGGAATAAGGCTTGTGAAATGCAACTTGATGTTGATAAGTCAAGTCTTCACTCAGCAGCTGAATCAACTCTCTAAGGCTGCCACTGGACGTAATTTTATAATCTCTCAGAGTAAGTCTTAAGACTTCACTATTCCCTTTCATAGAAACTGAAGGATTTGTATTAATAAACATTTTTTCAGTATATGGTCCATTAGGAACAGGACAAATATGAACAGAACACCCTTGATCACCTTCCTTTGTATTAGCTGTCCTTTCACAATTTTCTACAAAAACCTGAGAACTAGCCTCACCATGCATTACTTTCTATAAATCTTGAAAACAATACCAATCCAAACTTCAGTACCATGCTGCAAATAAGCTGAATAGAGGACTTAGAGGGCTGCTACAAACAAACACGTTGTGTTGGTTCATCAAATGATCTAACAGCTGCTGTATGGAGCATTTACAGTGAAAGTAAAGGTTTATGACCTTTTCCTTCATGGTACAGAACAAGTGCATGCATGGAGTGGACACTTTTCAGTCTATATTAACTCAAAGGGATGCAGCAAAAGGTTTCATGAGACAACTAACAGCAAACTCCAGACAAAAGAGTAGGGCTCATCCTTTTCTGTGTGCCCTCCCAGCTGCATACTGCTGCCCCTTACATGCCACCAGCCCTTCATGCTAATCTGATCCCTCATATGGGATCATCCAGTTCACTGAACTATCAGAAAACCAACATGAGGGTGAAAAAGATAAGCCAGTTTGCCAAACTGGCAGAAAACTAAACAGGTCCTGGAGAGTACAACCACCACATATACACACTTTATGTCCCATGCCAAAGCAAGCGGAAAGGGGTGTCATAAACATTGGAGCAAGGCTCCCCTTTCAGCAGCCAACTGGTCCTGGCAGCTCAGCCATCCCATGAAGCCTCATTCTAACCAGTCCCTCATTTTACAGGTTTGAACATTTATCTAGAAAAGAATCTCAAAATATCATGTGACAGCTATCCATAACATTATGAACTAGCTAAGTGTTTCAGGGAATCAACAAGGTCTCCAGGCTCCAGCTCAGAGCTGCCTAGGTATTTTTTCTAATTCTTACTCCCCTGAGTCTGAGAACTTACTCACTGTTGAACAGTGAAGTGTTAACTAAAGAGTTAAGTACTCTTGTTTTTCATTTGCCTTCCCCCTCCCCCCTCAGATAAAACCCATTCTCTTTCTCATTTGGAGCCACTGCTGGATTTCAGTGCTGGCCTAACTTGTTTGTTTGCATCCTGAGGTTTCCTCTAGGCTGTTCTCAAATATATCTGGCATCTTTCTTCTCTGTAGTCCTTGGCACTCATCAGCACTACATCTTCATGAGCATTGCAGTACAAGACCTAAGGTGAGACAGATCAGAATCTGCCCCCCTAAGGACAGAACTGTTTAACCAGAAGGGATTTACATTGGTTCTCTTTCCAAACCAGACGAATCTATCTTCCTGGCATACTTTTTTCAGAATGCTTAATAACTTAGTCAAGATAATGGAAATGGCAGAATGGCAAACAGAGGAGTAAAGGTGTCATAGCCAACTTCTCCTCACCTCAAAAATCCTGGACCTATTTCCAAGAATTACCTATGTAAAAACAACTCTGTCTTGAAAAGTCACAGTGACAACTTTGCTCTTTCTCTTCTGTAAACACTCTATAGTCAGAAAACAAAAGATGGATAAGGTTCTTTCTCCAAGGAAAATTGCACAATGATCCAGAGATGATGCAGTTGTGAAAACAGTAAAAAGCATCAATTACTTCAGTAAGCTAAAAGAGTGGCTACTTCAAAACAGGAAAAAAAAAAAAAAAAAAAGAATAAAAAGGGGGTTCCCCTCCCCCCCAAATATAATTAAACAGCAAAAAACCACTGATTTAAGACAGTATAGAATCCAGTAACTGACAAGAATCAAAGAGGTTCTAGCCATTTACAAAGCAGCAAGCATGCTCAGAGAGCTGTAATGCTAAGGAAAAATACAGATGGATTTTAAGGAAAACAAAATGTTTAAAACCAACCTTTAACCATTAGGCATTCCATAAAATCCTAATAAACATGCAGATAATTCCACCTGTTCACTATGGGAGTTTTTTATGATTTTACTGAATGTTGGCGACTATGCTCCCAGCTGGATCACAGGTACAAAGTATGACAGTTTTTATGTTATCTCCCACGCAACTGCTACAGGGAGTAAAAGCTCTACTATGCATTACTCACATGCCCACAGGTGGTTTGTTTCTATAAAAATCAAATTTAAAAAAACACGAACACAGCAAAACTAAGGCAAACCATACAGAGCCTAAGAGCTGTACAGATTTGCAAGACAACCACAAACAGACCACTGAGGACCCTCCCCAGCATCCTCCTTCTTCCCTTTTCTCCCCAGTTTAGCCAAGGGGGAAGATGCTCACAAGTCACTTGGCTATCAGGTTTCCCTGTACTGTAGTGAATGCACAGTAACACTAGGGAAAATAGTGGGGAAAAAACCCCAAACAAAAAAGCAGCTTTCTCCCCCCCCAGCTTCAGAATTCACCTTCCTAAACTTGTCCCAGTCTCCTCTCACCCTTCTCCTTACACTGGAACTCCTTTGTCACACCATCCCCACCGGTAGGATCTAAAGTCTGTTCATCCCCAGTAGGAATGAGGGTTCCACATCTTCATCTACAGCTTAAAATTAAGCTTGTCTGCAAGCAGTGTTTTCGTAACAACGTGGCACGCCAGGTCTTCACTGAAACAGGAATCCTCATCTAACTACAACTGTGAATGTCTTCCAGCAGCAGTATAGCTGCACCAGGGCTACAGACACATAACCCCAGGTTTTACACGTATAAAGCGCAGCCTTAGGGCGAAGTAAGAAACAGTGACAAGTTTGAAAGCGCTGAGCAATCCGGTGAACTGCGTTAATGAACTAAAGAGCGGCGGCGCTCTCCTCTCCGTGCTCTCTGACGGGCGGCGGGGGGCGGGCGGGCAGGGAGCACGGCCAGCCGCCCCCGCCCCGCGAGGGGCACCGGCGCCCTCCGGTGGGGCGCCGCGGAACGGCGCCCCCGCCCCGCGGCGGAGTGCCCCCCGCGAGCGGCACCGCTCCCACCGCACGCTTCGGCAGGGCGTCCAAGGCTTGGTGCCCGCCCGCCCCTTCCCCAAAGCGTTTTGTGCCTCTCTGCTCTCTTCTCCGTGAAGGCGAGGGGCTGAACGCGGCAGTCGCCGGTGCGCAAGTGACACCCCCCCCCGCTCCGAACGTCCTTCCGTCCTCCCGCTTCGCCTTTCGGACTCCCTTCTGCTTTGCCAAAGCAGGCCGACGAGACCCGCGGTCGAGCTTCCCAAAGAACGCAGCGACCTGCTTACTCCCACCAAGACACAGGAAAGGGACGGATTTGGTAGAGAGCAGGGCGGGGGAAACATGCCACAGGAATTTAGGTTCAAAAGAAAAATCCTTTGGTTTTGTTTTGGGGGGCTTGGGGGTTGGTTGGGGGTTTTTGTCGGGTTGGGGGGGAGGGTGCGTTGTTTGGGTTTTGTGGGGGTTTTCTGATTTTGGAAGAATTTTTTTGTTGGTTTTTTCGGGTTTTGTTGGTTTTGTTGGTTTTGTGGTTGGTTTGTTTGGGGGGGGGGGGGGGGGCGGTTACAGACTTTTAAAAAACTACTTCCCTGAAAATGCATTAAATTGATAGGGCTTGTGAACTGCAATCTCAGTCGTCTGCTACTGAAATGCGACTGACTTTCTGGAAGACTGAGAACTGGTATTTAGACATAGGCTGCTTAGCAGACTCACCTGCTGGATTCCTTCCATACCTTTGCTGGAGTGCGTTTGTCAGTGTACAACTTTTTAATCTGCAAAGTAACAGTTTGCTTAGTAAGTTCTTAAGTAATTTTCTAATGCTGTTGTCTCCTAGCTCTTCCTAACAGAACAGATCCATAACTCAAAGCCACATCCATAACACAGGCAATTCTGAAGTCAACTACAGAAATGCAGTTTAACCCAGTGAGATATTCAGGAGATTCAGGACATCCATACAAACCTATATACTGTATATAATACCAGAGGAAGCACTTCGCACTCTATTAATACAGAAGGAAAGTGGGCAAGTTTCACTAATATCTTCTAAAAATTCTTACCTGGTCCCTTGGGTCCTACCTGTCAGTATCAGAAAACAGCAGAAGTAAAGACACAAAGTAAAGATTGCCTCCCAAGAAGTTAAAGAAATCTGAATCATCCAGTAACTACCTTGGCTTTCACTTATTTAAACCCAACAATGAGCTATCCTAAGTAGCTGAACCAGATACACACCTTAGTCATGTTCAGGTATGTTCTTTAAATTAAAGATTATAACAAAGTTGAGGGAATATAACAAGTAGTCAGAAAATAACATTAATGTTTTAGAAGACCTTACTTTAAGTTTGCCTCTTTGCTGTGCTTTAGCTTCTTCTGCTGCATTACAAGTTTAAGACACTTAATTCCTTTCCCCTTCAGAAAAACTGCTGCCTCGCTACTGTGCCGAAATCATCACCCACAGACTGTCCACGAGGAGAATTTCCAGCAGTGTGTGACAACAGAGTCAGGGGTTACATGAGAGACTGTGACACACTGAAGGGCTGCACCCAAAGATGGTGCTGGCTGATCTCAATGGTGACCAAGATGGGGGAGGTCCCAAACAAGTGCAAAAATGCCAATATCATGCCATCTTCAAAAAAAAGCGGAACTGTCCAGGGAACTACAGGCTGATCAATCTAATTTTGGTGCCTAGAAAAGTCACAGAGCAAGACCTCTACAAGAGGAGAAACATTACTGCCTGCTTAGTTGCCCAACACAACTTAGATGGGCAAAAATTGGCTGGATGATTGGCTTGGAGGTAGCAGTTAATGGCTTGTACCCTACCTGGACCACAGTAACAAAGTAGAGAACTACAAGGGCCCAACCTGTGACCTGTCTGGTTTAACAGCTTTATCAGTGACCTGGGAGGAGTCACTCTTGTCAGGTTTGCAGATGACACCAAACTGGGGGGAACAGCCAATGCGTTGGAGGGCAGGGCTGCCATCCGGAGGGACCTAGGCAGGGTGTAGGAATGGGGCCTTCTGCAGTTCAGCACTGAGAAATGCCAACCCCTGCCCCTGGGAAGGCAGAGCCCCAGGCAGTGGTCCAGGCTAGACACCGCCTGCCTGGGCAGCGGCTCTGCAGAAAGTCCCTGGGGCCCTGGGGGACAGCCAGCTGCACAGGAGCCATCCTGGGGCTGGCAGCAGCAAAGGCCAGCAGCGTTCAGCGCTGTAGTAGCATGGGCACAACCCGGAGATGGAGGGAAGTGATGATCCCCCTTGACTCAGCACTTCTTAGACCACACCTAGCTAAGATACTGAGTCCTCTGGTTTGGGCTCCCCAATCCAGGAGATACATTGCCAGACTGAAGCAAGTCCAGCAGATGCCCACCAGAATGCTCAGGGGCTGGAGCACCTGCCTGGTGAGGGGACCCTGAGTGATGGGGCTGCTTCTGCCTGCAGAAGGGAAGGCTTTGGGAGCACCTCAGAGCAGCCTTCTCCTGCCACCAGGCAGGTCACTGACAAGACAGAGCCAGGCTCTGTCATGGTGGTTGGATGAGAGACAATGGGCACAAGCTGAAACAAGACAAGTTCAGACTGGAGATAAAGGAAAACCTTTCCCCCTATGGAGACAGTGCAGCAGCAGTGCAGGTTGCCCTGAAGTGCTGTGCTGTCTCTGGTTTTGGAGTTTTTCAACACAGACTGCATAAAGCCCTGGGCCACGTTGTCTGACCTCCTCGCTGACTCTGTTTTCAGCAGCAAGTCAGACTAGAGGCCCTCAAGATTTCCTCCAACCTTAACTGTGGCATGACACTGTCTACAGTGCTGTCCAAGCTTCAATGCAGAACTGAAAGTCTAGTGAGCTCTTTATCCTTTCATTTACATTAATCTGACCCGTTAATTTAATAGGTGACCAGAATCCTACAACAAATCCAATCTCTAAGCTGACAGCACCTTTGCAAAGCCACTCTCATGGAAGAAAAACACAGAAAAGTTTGAAAAAACTACTAATTTGGATCTACAAGCCTGCACGGTATCATCTACTACTCTTATGGACACTGGGGGAGGAGGGGCCTTCGTAAGTACCATCACACTGCCTGTTATGTATGCTCATCTGAAGTACAAAGAGAATTGCATGACTTTTCAAGCAGCTAATACACTAACAACAAAAAGTCACATGTGCCAGAGCTCAGTGCTGCTCCACCTGCAGTCAGTATAAAACACAAATTCAAGAAAATCAGTACTGGACACAAAACATACAGGTTTTTTGGATCTAAACCTAGACTCATTATTTTAAATGTATGGCAAAAAAAAAAAAATCAGTTCCATAGATCACAGAACTTATCAAAAGCAGAGTATAAATGAGAAGACCTGCATTCACCTATATCAGAGAAAACAGGAAGCAGATGTGCTGCTGGCATGCAGAGTGATAACAGAGCCCCTGTGTTAGCAAACAAACTGCCAATGCAGCAGAAAGAGGTACATCACAACCCTTTAAGAACAACGCAGGACATGTGAGAGTTTCCTCAAACCACCCAACTCATTAAAAGTGAACATCAGGGTTCTGCTAAAAAGGTCTGCTGTGCGTAGTTCTCATGCCAGGGATTACTGAACTTCAGTAACAGAGGACTTGATTCTTGTAAAAGTAAACTGATTAAAACTTAGTAGCATGTACGAAGTTCTTTGGATGAGAAGTGGCATATGAAACAGCTGTTAATCCTCCAATCTCCTTAGGAGAGAGGGAAGGTTCAGAGAGAGTGCAGTCAGCTAACAAGCATGCTCTACAGCAGTCACACAAGGGGATGGAAGAAACAGTTAATAGTTTCTGAGATGGCTGTAAGTTACAGGAGTCTCATATTTTAAAGAATAAGTAGAAGGGACTGCACAAATACCAACCCTTAAGGGTAACTTTGAAAATCCCAACCTAGCATTTCCATAACAGACAAATCCTCACAGTTTGAGGAAGGCTCACAAAGAGGAATGACTACCACACAACCAGCTTAATTACTCATAACTAAAAGTAGCTTTTTTTAGGTTCACCAATGATTGGGCATTATATTCCCAACCCACACTAGAAACTTATCCAGATCCCCAATGTTTGGACCAATCACCATCTCATCTTATTATTGACCTCAAGACTCTGCAGTATCCAATGCCCAGAAGCAGAGCAACAGTAACTGATTAGTCCCACTTGTGAGTCATCATCTTGAGCTCCATTCACACTAAGGTACAGTATCTAACCTACATCCATCATAGCGCCTGCGAAAACAGATGTTAGTGAGAAAATGAGAACTATCAGGGGAGGAAATGAGAAATAAAATCTAGCATTTGACCTTCCCGTTCTTCACTTAGATTCTATCTACACATGAATTTAAAATTCTGCTCAACTAAATTAGTAGCTACATATAAAAACACTGCAAGAAGTCAACATGTTAAGACCCAGCAGAAAGGCTGTCTTCTTCCATAGTTGCAGTCTACACACTTCCCTGTTTTTCCTGCTGTACTGTCAGCTATGTGGCCTATACTAAAGGATCCTAAAAGCCACTCTCTGTTGTTTTCTTTTGCCAACGGAAAAATTGTCCCAGATATGCAAGCAACTGTCGGGAAAAAACAAACAAAAAACCCCAGATATTTGTACAAACATGTACATGCATGTACATGATCATTCCTACCAATCAGTCTATCACATATGCTCTCTAGGTCTACTTACCTATTTTTCCCTTCCCTTACTTTATTTTTCTTCCTTTTCTGTTTCCTGTACTAGTTACAGTAAGTTTTCAGGTTCTCTAAATACACCAATGAAGAACTCCATCTGTGCATGTGGTAAAACAGCTTTACATATGGCAATACTGGAACAGTACAAGTCTTAACGTACTCTACAATGTTAATAAAAATCCTAAAAATCTTTTTAGATTCCCCCTGGAGAAACGCCAAGATGAACAGAAGCATGAGAGGATGGCTACTGGCTGAAGGAAACCTCCACATTCCTTTTTCCTTCCTCCTACCCATTCCCTTTCCCTCACTCTGTGCCTCCTCCCTCCTGCAGCACCAAAGCAGTAGAACAGACAACTATCTACTGTATTTTATTATCTACTGACAATTACATACTCCACATTTGGTCTTAATTTATCACCCTCCTGCAGGTGCAAGACTGCATCAGGCAGAAACCTTTTGACTGGCTGGTCTACCACGACCTCTTGGGCACACCCCAGGATGTGTTGACTACCAACTAACGTTAGGGACTGTAAGACCTCATTTCAGGATGTCAGGACACTGTGATCAAATCCAGTTCTACTCCGGATATGAATAAAAATCCATGCGCATAACCTGCCTTTTTTCAAGCCCAGCTTTTCCACTACAATAAAACAGCGGGGAAATGAGAATTTTCCATGCTCTTTCCTGTTATAATTTTATTTTACTTCCTGTTCTCCAGAAATTTCAACCTTTTTTTTTTTTAATTCTCTCAGAAGACAGATATGTGTAGTTCAAAATGCAAGAGCACAAATTATTTACAAGGCAGCAACATTTGCACACAAATCCTGGGCAGAGTAAATGAGCGCAGTCCGTGATTAAGATTTAAAAATGGTTTCCTGTCACACTGCTGCATTTTGGCAATATGTCATTATTTGGACCAATGTGTGCATCTCTGGCCTTTGCTGAACTCTCTGCACACCATACTATGCTGGATGGTGCCAGAGGACCAGGTGGTGTCATAAACACTAACTTCAGATTTGAAGTGACAAAAAAACATCTCTGGTAATGATGTTAACTTGTCCTTAAGTCTTTTGACAGTGAAGACAATGGCAGTGCAACAATCCTTGACTCACAGAGGACAAATCACAGCGAATTTGTCTGTCATACAAATCTGTAGACTCTGCAGCATCATTTGTTGCAGAAATTTGAACAAGGCAAAGGATTTTCTCACTACAAGCAGAAGACCACCAGCTTGGTAAACATAATTCCACCGCTGCTTCTGCCACAGAGTGGCTCTGTTAGAACACTTACACATTTCAAAGATAGATGCTTGTCCTGGTTTTGGCTGGGATAGAGTTAGTTTTCTTTCTAATAGCTGGTATAGTATTATGTCTTGGATTTAGTATGAGAAGAATGTTGATAACGCACTGATGTTTTCAGCTGTTGCTAAGTAGTGTTTATACCAAGTGAAGGATTTTTCAGCTTCTCATGCCCAGCCAGCGAGAAGGCTGGAGGGGCACAAGAAGCTGTGAGGGCACACAGTCAGGGCAGCTGACCTAAACTGGCCGAAGGAATATTCCATACCATGTGACATCACATCTAGTATATAAACTGGGGGTGTTGCCAAGGAGGGGTGGATCACTGCTTGGGAACTAACTGGGCATCGGTCGGCGAGTGGTGAGCAATTGCATTGTGCATCACTTGTTTTGTATATTACAATTATTTTATCATTATTATTGTCATTTTATTATTATTTTCTCCCTTTCTGTCCTATTAAACTGTCTTTCTCTCAACCCACAGGTGTTACTTTTTTTTTTCCTGATTCTCTCTCCCATCCCACTGGGAGCGGGAAGGAGTGAGCGAGCGGTTGCATGGTGCTTAGTTGCTGGCTGGGGTTAAACCACAGCAATGCTATTTTAAGATACGCAATGTGAGACCCTGGAGTGTGATTTAGAGAAGAACTAGTCACCAGTACAGTCAACGTTATGGATCCATATAGGGAATGGATGGCATGTTCTATGAGGCGGAGAATTCTGGAAAAAAAATGAATTCTGGAGGGAAAAAAAAATATGACTGTGAGTCTGAAACTGGACATTAAGTTATTACACAGTTTGGACTTCAGCTGCTCTATGCTTTGTTCTGTAACTGAAGAAATTTTACAACCTCGCAGACATATGATTAAACAAAATTCAGCATTTGTGAAGTACCCAGACATAGTAGCTGTGACTACCACAGAAAGATTCATAAAAGCATAGACAAGGTGGATTTTCAGAAAGCTTTCTACAAAATTCTTCAAACACTTACAAAAAGCAAGTGGTCATGACAGAAAAAGAAAAGCTTTGTACGGACAAGTAATTCACTAAGTGGCAGGAAACAGAGGGCAAGAGTAAATGGTCAATTCTGCAATGGAGAGAGGCCACTTGCAAAATTTCTCAAGGATCTGTGATGTATCTGCTGTGGCAAAGGTGAGGAATGGGCAACATCCAGTTATTCAATACAGTACAGACCAAAGATTCATGGAACAACACTGTGAGACTGAATGGACAGCAGAATGGCAGGTGACATTCAACAAATAAAGTGATCTACATGGAGGGGAAAAAAACTGCAGTCCTAATAAGCTGATGGGGTCTAAGACGACCATTACATTACTCGGGAATGAGATTTTGGGTTATGATAGTCCCATAAAAACAGCAGCTTGGTCCTTGATAGTTCTCAAAAAAAAATAAATGAAGTGTTAGAAATAAGGACAGCAACATCGAGTCATTGTATAAATCTATGTTTCAATCTAACCATGTTTATACCTAACACTGTATTTTTTTATTCCTCTTGATGTGAAAAAGGCTAACAGAACTGGAAGAGGTTCCTAGAAGGACAAAAAGGATGATCAAAATATGGAATTGCTTCTCCTTCAAGAAGCAGTCTAAGCAATCTTAGGTTCTTCATTCTGGAAAAGAGAATTTTTGAGAGGTCTGACAAATTTACAAAGTTTTAAGTAGGTTCTAGAGGGTGGTGGTACGAAGTAACTGCATGCTGTCTTTTCCACTACAAGGATTAAGAGCCATTGAATTAAGCTCATCAGAGACAGCTTCAAAAGGACAAGAGGTGGTTCATTGTGTAACTGGTAGTTCACCTGAAGAACCACCAGCTCATTGTGAAAGGAGGCTGTGGATTCTGCCTGACTTCACGAAGAAACTGGACATAATCAGAGATGAAAATCTACTGATGTTAATAAGGACATAAACCACAACTAACTCTGAAATCGCCTGCACTTAGAAGAGTTGGAAACTTGTAAGACATCAGGTAACGTAACACATACACTCTTCTGTTCTTACTCCTCCACAGGCATTTTTTTATGGCTATTGGAAAGCAAGTTGCTGGTCAAGAGACTTACTTGGACTGACCCAATATAGCCATTTCTGAATTCTAATTCTACCTTCAAAAAAGTGTTCAAATAGCAGAAAAGAACACGAGGCAATACCACCTGTTTTTCTCCACAATTGTTAACAGCAGCTAATTAAATTACCACCACCCATCCTGTGCAGTGAATGACTCATGGGTCCTACGGGGAAAGGAGGAGGGAAAACAAAGCAATGTAAGTAATTAAAGACTACACCAAAACACACGTGAAACACAGAAGGCAAATTAGTATTAACTTGCTTGTATATTTCCCAATCTACGATAGCTTGGCTTTGCCACCAGACAGTTCTAACCAGACAGTTCTAACCTCTCCTGTGTTCAAGTCCTGTTTCTAAAACAACATTGGTAAGTTTCCAATGGTCTGGAAGAGTTTCATATATGACTCTTCTGATGGAGAATGCCACTCACATGTCAGAATCAATGGCATGGAATACGTGAAGAATCTCACGTGCTTTCCTGCAAAAAGACAACTGTGTAAACTGTCAAACACAGCGCTTTAAGCTAAACCGGCTGACCTTGTATTCAAGCAGATATGGGAGCACTCAAACTATATTCTAGGAGCTAAGCTGGGCAGCCATACCTCTCTCCATCCATTCCAGGCAGATCAAAGGTGTCTATGACCATAGCCATAGATGTTATTGGAAGTGTTTTGTCATCAGTACCGGAACATCACATATCTCTGCCACTTGCAAAGATAATGCTGTAACAGTTATTCTGTATCTTCTGCATTGCATTGCAATCAGAAAGTGAAGGCTGATAATGTGTTAAAACTGAGCTGAGTTTACTAACAGATGTATCTGTAAAAGAGGATTTTTTTTTTTTTTAATCCTGGGTTCTTTCCTAGGACAGAACCTTTGGAAGCCAGTAGCAAATGTTAGACAGGGCTGAGTAAGTATACATAGGCTGCAACTTCACAAAAACTGATTGTTTTTAGGGATTCTCTCTTAGTAGGAAGAACAAAACACTAACTTCCATACAAGTTTCTGTGCCTGATGGTGGCTGCTAAAAGATGATGTACAAAGGAGAATTGAAGTATACAAGTATAGGACCATGAAATACTCTTTTGTAGGTTATATTGTGAAAACCTGAGGTTTAATGTCTTCTCTAAAAGTGTTTGCTGCTCAGTGCAAATATGATTTAAATACCCATACAAACATTTAATCCTTCAAATGCTATTAAATTCTTAACTCCAGAACAATCTTGTAGCATGATGTTCTACTACGTACTATGAAAAAGAACCCAATTTCTCAGTTTCATTAACTTTCTGCATTGAACCAGTATCTAGGAAATCTCTTTGTGTACAGTTTAGACAACTAAATTGGTTTACATACCAAGACTATGTCAGACCATGTTTTTATAACACTCAATTCCATGTCATCTACAAGAGTCCACTTCCTGTACTGAATTACAGCTTTCAAATCGTATATTGAGATCATAATTTATGCCACAGTCTGTTCAACTTCTGTGTACCTACTCATTAAGTATCTGATAAAAGACAAAATAGCATTTTAATATTAATTTTCATGCCCAGAGTCCATCAGTTAACAGATTCAACAATATCAAGCAAGATTTAAAACACACATAATTCACAATAGCTACTGAAGTACTTTTATTACCCAGGGAACAATTATCTACCTTTTGCTGGCAACAGCTCAGCCACTTCAGGACAAGGGAGTGAACTTTTACACCTACATCCAGAAATTGTAGCTGTTTCTCACTCTCCTGACCTGAAAGAAACAAGCTGCTACTAGCAGTTAAAGATAAGACAACCAACCATGGGTAATGTAAACTCTCACTAGACAGTGCTGGGGAATGGAGAGGGCTACTTGAAGACAGACACATGCAACAGACCAAGTCTGCAAATTTTTTTGAGAAACACCAATATAAGTTTGAGAAATGGTAATCTTTGCTTCTTTTAAATTCTCCATGAATTTCTGGAAAAGGCTTGGAGACATTAGGAAGAAGAAATAAATGACATATTTAATAGCTCAATGTCCACTTGAAAACTAAGTGCAGAAAAGGACCACAGAATCTCCCAGTATCCAAACTCACACTCCTGCTGGAAGGGAGAGGGCAATCAGCAGCATTTCTCACATAAGAAATCAGTGGTTTATAATCACTCCCCCAAACTTAGCAGGATATTCCTCAGTATTTTACATTAAACCACACACACTGTGAGTGGCAATCTCTTCTGAGTTTTAATAAGCAAAGACTGCTCTGCAAGCACAGTGTGCCAAGCCATCAGTCAACATCCGTGTGGTATAGAAGCATGCAATCTTCATGGAATAGCTCTGTAGGATGTGTTTTTCGTGACCAGTCATGCAGCAGTGAGCAGCAAGACAACTGAAGGAGACAGCAATTTAACAATACATGGTATGAAACAGCCAAATTAGCAATGCGCAAGCATTAGCCAAAATAATGACTGGAGCTCAGGCAGAAAAAACAGATCATGTTCAGCTGAGTAATTTGCTTACAAAAAGTATCGTCACTGCTTCTGGCACTAATTTTGCAAACAAAGTACAATTATGCTATAGCTAAAAGATGGAAATGATCACCAGAGTATTCAATGCATTAACCTGTATGCCATTAATTTTATTCAAATTTTACTATAAAACAGACCCCGAGACTTTAATTACACTAAATTACTTTAGCCATCAGGAGACTCGATCAAATGCCACAGAGAGTTGGCAGTATGAGGGTACTATCAACACCCGAGCTCCACATTTAGGGTGCAGAGCAGGTAAAATACGGTGCACAGTGGGCAAACTGCCTCCCAACATACTGGAAATGAAAGAAGCAACACAGCCCAGACAGTCTGACCTCAGAAAAAACATCTTCTTGACCTCAGATCTACCAGTCGACTCCAGTCATGTGAACCAGAGACCTGGCAAGCACCTAAGAACATTGAGACGACTGTCCACCATTCTCCACATTCCTTCCAATGCTTCAGAAAAGGCTACCATAAAACTAACCAATTGCTTAGCATAAGAATAAGCATCTTCCCCAAACCCCATGGGTGACTGGATAAACTGCTGAAGCAAATTTTCTCCCCCCTCTCCGTCCTTTTTTTTTTTTTTTTAAATATAAAGCTACAACCATTATCAGATTTCATGGAAATTTCTCTGAGGATACATGTTATCAGCTTCTGAGAACCACAGCCCTTAATTCAGGAAAGTTTTTATTCGCTATAGATTGAAGAAAACTGAGCAACAGTGCACATTTGAAAAGCTGTGAATAAGGGCTCACAGAAACTTCAGAGAGAGGCATGAAAGGTATTCAGCACAATTTAATGTAGAAAACACTGTTGGTAAACTCAAGATAAAGCATTGTGCTGACTCTTCCCACTCTCAGTGGGAACACAGGACTAGATAGGATCACTGTTGAGTCACTAACTTCCACTTTCCACAAGAGCAGATATCCACATAAAGATCTGAAATGGAGTATCATGAACAATCTCAAACATTCACTTTGTCCTGTTCTCCCATCCCCTGCACACATCATGAGCTGTCATCTCCCAAGTCCCCACAGTAGATTAAAGATTGCCAGTATAAAAATGCCAAAGCCAGAAACTCAACATTTCTCCAGAAAATAAAAAGGAGAAATTGCCAATGTTTTGAGCTTGCCAACACCAGAAAAAGTTTTTGAGGAACAACTGCTTTCTCAGTCAGGAAATGTGGTAGAAAAGAAACAGAGAATAACCAGCCAGCCACAGAGAACTTTTAGCAGTCAGTAGCTTACATAAGACAGAGCCTCACAACTCCAGGCTTAGACAAGCAATTGGCTTAAAACGAGGACCACTAAAAAAAGAAAAGAAAAAAAAAGGTGGGAGGGAGATGACAGAAGGAACCTTCGTAGAAATTGCTGCTAACATCCTGCAGACCATGCACTTGAGGCAGTAAGCATTAAATTTGTAACAATTAAAAGAAAAAGAAACCAGCATAGAAAAGGCAAAGGAAGGAGGAGTGCACATTGCATGCATACACCTCTTGGGTCTCAGAATCCTCCCCAAAGTCCCCTGCATACACACAATAAAGGGGCAGTAATGCAGAATTATTTTGATCTACAGATAAAACATCTTAGCTTGAGTATCACAAAAGACCTTTCCATTTAGATACAGTTTAAGAAGTAGAAGACTGAAATAAGTCATCAAAGGAAGAGACTGAGTGAAGCAGAAGCTGAGCTACAGACAAGCAAAAAATAAATACACAAATCCCTAACACCAAGCAAAGCAAATGTTGAAGGCAAAGCACAAAGCACTTACCAGCACTGACAGAAAAACTGATCCTGGCTTCCCTTAATGATTCAGATATTCATATGAAAGGGGCAGGCTTTATAAACTAGTCCTGACTACATGGAGAAACTACTTCAGCTGAGACAAGATGGCCCACGGGAGAAGGAATTAGATCAGAAATTAGCAAACCTATATGGGTAGTCAAGTGTAGTATTGCTGTGAGAATGATCTCAAATTTAAATGCGAAAGGCAAATGGGTGGAAAAAGAAACATTTCTGAGAAAAGCTAGTTAACTTTACAGAATAAGAGAATATAAAGCTTATAGGAGAATACAAAAGAATAAAAATAAACATAGCCTGTTTTGTGGTAACACCACTCAAAGTGAGAAACAACTCGATACAAACTATTCTGCTGACAAAACAAACAAACAAAAACAACCAAGCACGAATTCACTCCCAGTGTGTTTTAAGTCTGAAGACACCCCAGCGATTCAAAACTAGCTGGTCTGAACAAGAGGTAATAACATCAACAAGATTGACAAGCATTTCATTCCTGCCTTCATACAAAGGTATTTCCCAACTCCCTTATGACAGGCAATCTCAGGGTTTGCAATTTCCTTCAGGTTACATCAACCATGATTTGCCCTCAAGGTAGGACAGTGTCTCCAAGATACAGATAAAGCAAAGAGTCAAGCGTACAACCAGAAACAGAAGTGGTTTCACATTCTGCTACTGCCCTTAAATCTTTGTCTATGGTAGCTTCAAAAAGAATTTCCCTGTTGCTATGTAGAATGTGCATGTCAGCAATAGAGATTGGCTATATGGAACAGACCACAGAAAAGCTGCTGAGAAGGCACATTTAAACAAAACAAAAATAAATAGTTTTAAAGTGATAAAGCAGTATTTGTTACAATAGACAGGCATGAAATTTTGTGAGGACAATGTTCAGTAGACTTGTATTCATGTGCAGAATAGGAAAGCCCTAAAAAGACAGAATCTATACGGTTGTTTTAGTAACATGGTATGTACAAGAAGTCTCTACTCCAGTACCTGATCATAATTCTGAATATTTTGGAAAGAGTTAAGAAAAATCTTAACAATTTTTTATTAAGAACAACGCATTTCAAAAACACCAAATTAAAAAAAAAAAAAAACAAAACCCAACCCCAAACTAACACACACACACCCCCATACATTACTGTTAACCTAAAGAGATTACAACACCTTGGAACAAGAGGTTTTATTTTATTTATTTTTTTAAATAGTATGAATTCATCTTAAGCACTGTCCGGAAACTAATGGAAGAACTACTTCTAAAAGGAAACTACATTTCTCAACATACCAGAAGCTGTGTGTGAGAAAGCTCCACCAAAGTAAGTTTGTATTGAATTATTATTTATATCTACATCCTGTTTAGCCATTTAGGAAAAAAAAGTTTAGTTGATGTTTTGTAGACCCCTTTGTGTAAAGCTTTATAAAGGTTTCTGCTAAAAGAGGGCGGGCCCCGGTACTTATATCCTCCAATTCACACTGTGTGGCAACTCAGAACCTTCAACCTGGATTTCCCCAACAAAAATAAAGCCATCCTTATCATTTCCTCATGAAGCAGTTGGTTTTAAGCTTTACACAAAGAAATATAAGGGGGATGTTGAACTACAGAAAAAAATAGTCATGTTATTGTTTATAGGTCTATGTAACTTCATCAAAATATTTTGACTGAGCCAAAAACAAGTTTTGCCAGAGAAGGCTATGTTTGTCAAGTGATAGCTCTGCACAACTGTTTTTCTACAACTTTCTGCGTGTTCCTAAGACTCCTAACATTTGAAAGAGGTAGGACTGGACACAGAGGCCACCTAAGGACCCTCTTCTGGCTTAATTACAGCAGCACTGTACTGAAATATAATTGAGGTTTGCTTGCACTTTGGACACCTACTTGAAGTGGCCAGCTACCTCAAGAAGTTACGGCTTACAGTCAGGCACTCCTCATCTTCAAGTTAGTTATGCAAGGACAGCACACCCTCTCACACTATCTTACAAGGATGTTCCAGCATACACATGCATGGTCTATCATGACTAGGTACTAGGTCTTTTAAGACCTTGAAGCAAACTTAATTACTCAAGTTAGTCTTCAATGAAAATACATGCTTCCCCTTTGCATGCACATTTCTGAGAGCAAGATGCAGTTGGGTTCCCATCAAAGACGAAAGAGAGTCCAGCCAAAGCAGAACAGGAGATGAAAAGCCCAAGTGGAACCCCCTCATCCACACGAATGAGCAAAGATGACAACAGCCAGCACTGAAATAAATTAACCAGCACAGAAATTAACCAGCAGTAGTGCAGATTTACTTGTATTTTCTCAAGCCTGAGGACATAAACTATTAAAGCTGACCACTTCTATTTCATACCACATTCTGAGAACCCTGGATAAGGAGCCAAAATGAGTCCAAAGCATATTTACAGGACAGAAGGTACCCCAGATACAGATATTCATCAGCTACAAACTAGCATAGGACCTCTTTAGCCCCATACATAATTGCTTTTAATTTCATTTATTAGCATTGTTGGTGACTAAGTAGAAGGTTATACTGTGTTTCAGTAAGAGAAGACCAAAACAAGTCTTACCTGACAGGGCAGAGGGGAGAAAAAAAAGTACCAGTTCCATAAAAACACACCAAGCCCAACCAACTCTCAAAAACACCGAATCACAACTGTTTAAGTCCTCACTAAACAGAGAATGTTTCTTTAAATTATCTCAATGTCATGATCACTGTAAAATGTATTTCATTTTATTAAACCATCATTCTGAAGTATGCATTCTGCTTTAGGCTTTTTCAAAACAACATGTGTAAGACACTAAGTTCTAAAAATACAACATTTTCTTCCACATTTACAGAGGTATGTCTAAGACAAAATTTGCATATAGCCAACTGCTCAAATTATTAGATAATCATCTCACGTGACACCACACAAAAGCAGCTCACTCTTGCATACTTGGGCTTTATTTTAAATAAAGATGCCATTCAAAATTAAGTCTTATAATAAAATATATAATAATAAATATATAATAATATGATCTGTCTCTGGCTTAATTCTACAGTTCAGGAACTAGCCCAAAACCAAATTATTTACAAATGTTGCTAAAAAAAAAATCAATAGAAATTTATTGCTTGGAAATGGATTTTCATTCATGTGGTTTTCATTTTTCTGAGTTTGCTTTTACCCTACTTTAAGCATTCATTCCACACTTCCACTTTGGGGGCAGTGTAGTATTTTTTTTCTTCTCCCTAAACAACTTGCTGCTTCTTCTCTTTGCTCTTGAACTTCATTCCACTTCTGGTTGTTTGTTGGGATCTGTTTTAAACAGGGGAATTAATATTAACTTTCCCCTAAAATGCAGCACTCGAACATTAATTCCACCACATAAAACAATTTGGAACTGCTTCTCAGACTGTATACAGGCATTTCAAAGTCAGGAGATTCTAAAACCAGCTGCACAGTCTCATCTCTTAAACATACTGAACCAGCTGGATTTGACATAGCTCAGCTTTGCCATTTTGATAGTGACAGCACCAAAAATCATGTTCTTTGGTGAGTACTGCTATTTGCACCTTCAGCTCACAATGAGAGCACATTGGTGAGGGAAATCAAGAAACTGCCCTCCAAGAAAAATTACTGAACTTCTAATAGATTTTGAAACTTGTAATTCAAATGCAGTTGGTAAGTAGGATCACATCATTAAACTACAAATTAAGAGAAAACCTTTGTTTTCTCTTGAGATTACAAAACAATTTTGTAATTAATGTTATGTCAACATAACACTATGAAAGATAGCAACAACTGTCTGAAGATCAAGTAACATCTGGAGCATGACCTCTAAAATTAATGCAATATTTTTTCATTAGAAAACCACTTATATTTGCATATACCTGTGATGTGTAGCTGAAAATTTTCCTATCACAGTCAGAACCTGCATATGACATCAACTTCATAGTTACCAACAAGATCAACAAAAAGATGCTTAACTTTTAGGCATCCCAGAGCTATCTGGTTTTACACGTGTTAAAATACCCATTTTATTTGCTGGTTTATCTAACTACCTTTTTGACTGCCACCCCTCAACTTTATGAGAGAACAACACAGCGTTACTGAAAGCTGAAGCCAAGCATAATTTGGAATTTTGAGGGCAATCTAACTCAACTTATCCTTCAAAATATGCAGCTACTTGTTCTTTAAGAAGAACATCTCTCTCGGAAATATTCATGTTTTCACAGTAATTTTTGGCATTCTGACAGTAATACCTATTTCTTAGTGCACATTCTATGGCTACTGAAGGCATCTGAAAATTTAAAATAGACATTATACTTCATTTATTATGCAAACATAAAACAGACGGACAAGATATAGAATTTATTACGAATTATGTACCTAAATTAATATAAACAATTTTTTTTTTCCCCCAACTGGCATGTGGATTTCTAAAAGCCATGAGAAACTACTTAAGCAAGTGCCTTTTGGATAAACTCCAAAGCAAACAAACCTGACAGAAAAGAAACTTTATAGACTGCAGATTAGTCTAAACAGAAACTTGAAAACAGTAGTAAGTAGAAAAGTACACACTTTAACTGGTTTGAAATCTGTACTTTGTTTACTCCTTCAAATGCAGCAAGGGAATAAACCATTTAATTCATTTTATATGAAGCAAAAAACATCTGAACAAACACCAATTATTTCGCTTTACAATTTAATCACCATAACCATATAAATGCCTATGCATAAAAAGTGAATTAACCTCACGCTCTCTAATTCAGGCAACAAAACATATTCTCACTGAAAGCCCTATGGGTCTTGCCTCTTCCTAAAAGCTTAACCAAACAAGAAATAATTCTATTAGACTGTAAATCCAACCAGGTAGACTGTCCTGGATCAATTGACAAGAGCCCTAGGGCTAACAGCCAGTCATTGGCCTTTGGTGGCATGTAAGCAGAATATGCACTAAACTTAAAATTTGCTCAACTTTACCAGTTTTTGGCTGTAGAAACAAACAGCACTACCTTGCAGAAAAATCACATATATTGACTCAACCCTATAAACAGATTTCCAGGTTTTACATAGCAACTTCCTTACTGTTAAATCAGAAATAGAATGAGTTCCCTCTGTAAAAGATCACAGAGAACAGCTACACTGAAAATAACTGGTCTGTAAGTAATACAAGAAGTTAAGACGTGAAGTCTAATTTCATAGCAGTTCAAGTTCCCTGTTAACCAATTACAATCCAATAATGGAAGCATTTACAATGCTTTTTCATTCAAAGTGTACTATTCTTCGGGGGAGAGAATCTTGTCACTGTAAAAACCCTATCTTCCCAACTGCTACAGAGGAGGTGCTGAGTCACAACCAGTAAGTCTTATAACAAAGAGGAAAGAAAAAAAAATGTTGAATCTGTTTCGTGGTTTCACCCACTATTCTAGGAACACCCAGGTATATTTGTGTTGGTTTTATTGGGCAATAGAAACAAGTGCTAACATTGGTGAAGCCTATCTTCTAAGAGTCTTTCCAGGTACCCTTGACAGAAGAGTGCCTACCCAGTAAATGATCCTCATCAAGCAATGCAATATCTTCAGCATGAAAATGAGCTGCTTCTGAGTCCTGCTACATTAAAGTAAATAAGGCAAAAGAACAAAGGGGAGCTACAAAGCAGCACCTCTGAATTGTAACTTGCCACACAAATACCTCCTCACACTGGTTGTAACTTTGGGGTTCTGTACTGAATGACCCATCTGTTAACTTAGAGAAAGCTGAAAAGGCTTCAACAACCAATTTTCAAACAACAAAGGAACAGACTTTTCTACCTGTTTGCTATGTGTAAAAGAAAGAAGAGCTTAAACTGTAGCAAGAAAGATTAACAGGAGAATTAAGTTAGGTCGTAGAAAAACAGTGTGTAGAAGAGCACAGCTAGTCGAGCTCAGGAAGAGATTGCCAGAGGAGATTATGGAATCTGTTGGGGTTTTTTAGAGAACCAGTCTGGTCAGAACTGGTTTGGCCATAGCTCATCCTGCTTCTGAGCCAGGGAAGAATTGGATGACTCTCACTCCTTTCAGACCTATTTTTATGATTCTATCATGTGAATATGAAAAACAGAATCATTTGTGCATCAAGGCAGACCCTCTGTTTCTGACGCTTCTTACAATTTACTAATCTGTGCCGTGAAATCTTGCATCAGCAACACATTAATCCATTAATTCATCTGTCTATATAGCACTTTTCTCTATTAAGCCCTTCTTTAAAAAGGAGGCATTTCAACCTTGACAAACCCAAAACAGCCATTGAAAAGACCGTTACAGAAAGACCTTCTTTGGTATCCCAAATAACTCTTGCAAAGCTCCACCAAGAATCAAAGCTTACTCTTCAAATAAGGAATCTGTTTTCAGTACAAAACACCGGCATAACCATCAGAAAAAGTCTTCAGAAGTAAGTGAAATCAAGTTTAAGAGCTAAGGAATACAGCAGTGCCCAGTGCCTAAACAGCAACACAAAGACCTGCAATAGTTCAATGTATTGAGCATATAACAGTAAAAATCTATATATGACTTGTATAAATAAATAAAAGTTTTGGCACCACATTTACTATGCACTCTCTCTTTTCAGTTCTCCACCATATGTTTTTTCCTTATTAAGAGCAGATGACCTTCCTTGCAGCAGTTGTTACGGTAAGCAAGCAATACACATGCTGAAATATAACAAATTTTTTAACAAAAATATTCTAGCAATGAAGGAAACAGGGGATCAAAAATAGAAAAACCTGAACCCTGGTCACATACAATAACACAGTTAGCATCTATGGAAAAAATGGTTACTTAATTAGAATCAGATGCTAAGAGAAAAAAGATGCCATCTTATCTGGCACACCTATCTCACCTAAAGAAACCTTGAAAAGAAAGCTTGAAAGAGGTCAGAAGGAGGACAGAGTAGTGACAACATGAAACCAAATGGCATTCTTTGCAATATTATTCAAGAAATAGAGCAAATTACTAACATCTTCCTTCCTCAGGAAAGAGTTTCCTACACTACAGAATTTTAAAAGGGAAAATCCCTAACTCACACAAAACAAGTCACAAAACAAGCCTATCTTCTCTCAATCCCGTGCTAGAATTCAGAAACAGATTTTCAATCACAACATATTTTTCTAATTATGTTCTAATTTCAACAGTAAAAAAAAGCAGAAGGCTAATGTCAGAATTAAAACGCCCAGACATCAGTCATACCAGGTACTGTGATTCAGAACCACAAGATCTTGTCTAGAACTTGCTGTGGAATATCAGTAAATTGTTTGCATTTTACACCTCAGTTTACCCTGCTGAAAAAAAAAAAATTAGCTTGTGTCTCATCAGGAAGTTTGAAAGTTCAGCCACTAGCTGCAACAGTCAGGAATACAAGCAGGGAGAATATTAAAACCATTATGAAGAAGAGTTGCACAGGCATTTCCAAATACATTCAGATTTCATACTTACTAAGAGCTTTATGCATATTCTCCATCTGAAGCTGATTTACCATCCTCTAGATTACTATCAGAAGGTGATAGCTTATATAAGATTAATTCACATTACATTACAGGCTCAGCAGAACACACACCTAAAACCTCAGTTTCTTTAATTGTGGTTTTCTTGCTCATTATCCAACAGTCCTAGAGCCTTACATTTCCACTGGCTCAGCATAGCTCATTCCACAGCAACTATTTTTTTACATATATATATACACACACATATATATATTGGCCTTCTTATTCATGGGGTATTTGGATTTAGCACTCCATTTTATGACCCCCATGTTATTCTTGCCTGCAAGGCTGACGTCTGGTATTTGGGGTTCTCATGCTCCTATAGCCTCTGCTTTTTAATCTGCTATGTCAAGGTGTGCATTTCCACACTTGATCCCTTTCAGAGTTACCTTCTTGTCCAAAGTCAAGTGAGATGTTACAGTGAAAAGCATTTTAGAACCTTTGAAACCAAGAGCTACTTCCCTCTAACATCCCACATGACCCAACCTGCTCTTTTCAGCCTCTCGCAGTAGATTTGTTCTCTTCCACAGCAAATAAATTCAAGCAGAGAAAAAACAACACACAACTCTTAGCAAGGCAAAAGCATCTGAAATGCAAACCTTGATGTCAATAATCAAAAGTCTTTGTCAAGTTCTACTCTATAGTCTCGTTTCACTTTCCCTTCAACATTCCGGGATCTTTTGTCTATACAGGTTCAACTTCACAACAAATCCCACCTTGTTTTCCACACATTGACAAGAAGTGCATGTGGCACAGAACTTGCACAGTTTACACACACACTGCTGTGTTTGATACATTCCCTATCTGCCTGTAGCCTGCTTGTCACAGTGGAGACTAGGCTAGGAATAGAACAGAGTATCAACCTCTGTCGGGCCTCTAGGTATGACCCTATACAGAGCAGTTATTACTTAAGAGTATATAATCCACGGAAATGCACTGGAGTGTCTTCCATATAATTCAAGATGACAGCAAAATGAAGTAAGCAGATCTTCAAGAGGACACTAACACAACACAGGCCTGGCTAAGAAACAAAATCTCCCATGTTTTGGAAATGTATGCAGTTTTAGAATCAGGGAACAAATCGTCATCTGTAAGTTGAAGTGTATGTTGTCTGACTACATTACAGTGTGAACAGTGCTTTAAAAAACTGTTATTAATGGTATGTGAAGGAAAGAGATTCTAGCACACAATTTACCTCAAAATGTTTCATCTGCACACACACCCTTCCACCACCACCACTCACCCCAACAAACAACTGGAGAAGTAAAAACACTCTGTGCTAAAACTGGAGGCAATTAATAAAGCAACACCAAGAAACAAGTCTGAGGTACAAGGGAAGTGAGTTGTAGAGAATAAAAAACATTATTTTTGTCAGTGGCAAGAAGTCTGATCTAACAGAGAACACCAGGATGAAGTAGAATGACATCAGAGAGGTGAAGAACACAAATGTGATGCTTAAGGGACAACTGAACAGGATGGGAGTGTAGGAAATAGATAAAATAATGAATAACTGAACTGTGGCATGAAAGAGAAAAGACAGGGACAAACATTAGCAGATTACATCGAGGTAATTCCATAAGTAGGTGAACCAAAAAAACTTAAACATGCAGAACCACACCACCTGGCTGATGTTCAGTTTTGAGGAGGAGAGGACGGAGTTATGCATGTTTCCCAAACCACCGCCACAGAGCGGTCAGAGATTAAGAGTATTTGGCTTCAACCTTGTGCTAGCTAGAAATGCTGCAAATGAAATCACTTCTGTGCAGTCTTGCAGCTCTTCTGCCATGTCTTTTTATCTCAAACAGGACATACAGATGTATTTCATATGACTTGGCCTGAGGAAGGCCCCCGCACTGCACTACACGTTTCTCTTCAATGAAGAAGCAAACATACTGAAAGCACACAGGAGTACTGCTCCTCAAAGAGCAAGAAGATAAGCAAAAAGGGTAGGTTATGTTTTGGCCTGAGGTGCAATATTTAATAAAATAACTGCACAACAGATAATTTGTGCTCATGCGCTCTTAATGAGGACATCAAAAGGGTTGAGTCAAACAAGGTGGGTCTAGCATTTTAGTATTAAATACAGCTGTTAGTATTAAATAAGAGCTAAGAAATTGAAGTTGCAAGTTTGGGAAGCCTTGGAACAAATACTGCTGCAAATGGAGGTACAAGACATTTGCCTACATTCACATAGGCAATTGTGACAATACCAGAAACAGAATTTTACAGTCTTGGTTATAGCATGCCATGTGATAGCTTTCCAGGACACAAGACATCCTTGGTATCACTTCTCACATCTTACCAGTTCCTAGAAGTCTATTGCCCAGAATGGCATTTGAGATGCTAATACACTTAATCACTCAAAAGCTACCTTTTCAAATATAAGTATGTATATTTATACACATTCATACCAGTGGAAACATTGTACGAAGTTACAGTATTTATTAAACACTGTCATTTTCTACTCTTCAACAACATAACACCCAGCAACATAAATCCATTAAAAATTCAATGCAAATTTGTACTATATAAATCCTTGCCAATAAAAATGAAGTGGCACTCTTCAAAGGTCTTCATATTACAGAATATAAGTAAGTTTAAGATCTGTGTGAAATATAATCAAACTGATCAAAATACAAACATTGCAATACAAGGCTGATCTAAAAAGGGCTTTTTACTTTAAAAGGATCTAAAGGATGCTGTAGAACAGCCTTCCCAAAAGCATTTATGGCTTTAATTACACATGGACACAATCTCAAAGCATTTTGAAGACAGCAGACTATAATTATAAAAAAGCTGTAGCAGCAAGAAATTCAGCAGACCACTTTCAAAACTAACTTCAACACCTGAGTAAACATTTTCAAATTTATGGCGAGGAGAAACATTAAAAACTCCAAGGACAGATATATACTAATGGAGAAAATCAGAAGGGTCTTTTCCGAAAAAAGCTAACTCATAACAGATGAAATTTTGTGGCATTTGATGCACTTCCTTTTTTTTTTGTTTTTTTTTTTTAAATCTATTATCCACTTGTATGACTTCTTCCCTTAAGAGAGACCTATTCTTGAACAAATGCAGGATGTCTTCAGAAAACAGGGTTGGAACTATTTACAGTAGTAATCATAATAGTAACATATCACTGATGCCCTCAGGATACAGTGCAAGCATATTCATAGGGAAAAGCAGTCTTTTATCAGTCTAAGGTAAACAGACAAGCTTTTCAACTCACAGTATCAAAACAAGTCTAAGACCTGATGAACAGACTGATCCCACTCCTGCTGTAACATGACGTCTTGTGAAAAAGGTAATTATCCTGCAAGAAATATAATTTCTAATAAAATGTGGTTGTGCAGCTGCTGTTAAAGGCAAACCCAGACCAACCAGAAACAATCTACAATTCATTACTCAAAAGCATCACCACTTTTGGGAAGAGTATAACAACAGAACAACTAATACAACTAAAATAGCTGTATGCAAATACTATAAATGGTATATACTACTGATACTTACTATTTCCACTTGCAAATCACCTGTTAGATTCTTACTTACACAACTGTACAAAGTAGAGGATGTGACTGCACACACACAGAGCAGTACATGCACCTTTTAGCACAATCATAGGGCAACCTTTCACCACAATTAGAATTGCCCAGCCAGACTCCAGGAATCCTTGCAAATTAACTTGATTTTTGCAAACCTCAAGGCTATGCACAGTCCCAACCTCTAGACTACAGAATGCGGAAGAAAAAATTCACTTTCACTGAAGAGCCATTTCTAGTCTTTTTGCCTCCTCAATAATTCAGATGATACAGCTACGTGCTGAGTTTGTACACTTGCCACTTAGTAATTCAACATGCCCCACTGCCGTCTTTCCGAGTCCACAGTCACAGGGCAGCTCAAATTTCAAGCATATGGTATGTTTTATAGGAGATTGTCAGGACTTTGAATACCTTTGCTTTGCAATGTACTTGCAATTTACATTTTAAATCTATCATTCATTTAAAATAATTAATTTTTATTTTTATAATTAAAGAGGCTACTTTGCAAACTGTACAAAAAAAGGATGTTCAGCAGAGGCCATCAGAAAAATTCCGTGCTCACAAAATCACCCCTTGCATCACTTGAGCCTACAGCAGTAGTTTATCTTTCATGCAGACCAGCCACTGAAGGCAAAACATGACATTTTGCCAGTACATTACACAGCTATTTTCTGGAAAGACAGCAACACCGAAGATCAGGAATCCTGACTTCCAAAGGGCAGATGCAAAACAGTGTTTATGTACAGGATAACTAACCACATAGCTTTGATAAATACAGGTGAACAGCAACTTGTCTGAACAGGAAAGATTTGAGACTCTTGTAATGAGGATCTGGGCTTTCTTCCTAGTCCTCCCTAAAGTTAATGGTCTGTGGAACACCACTGCTGTTTTCTACAGCAGGAAGGGGCCATGGACAGTAGAGACTATCAGGAGGAACACAACCTGAGCTCATGGTGTCCCTAGTTCAGGACAAAGCTCTACTTGCAGCCTGCAAGTTTGTCAAACAGACATTTCATTCTGACATAAAGTAACAGGTCAAAGTGGCAAACCATACCTTTTCCAGTGATATCAATTAGTAGTTGCCAGAGGTTGTCAAAGGCCTGTAAGTACAGTGTGTATTACTTAATAGCTCAGGGAAGTAATGCTGTCGCAGAAGCATTTGGTTGGACCGACCTGCTGAGCTCTTTGAGCAGGTAACGTTAGCTCTGGCCACAAGGCGAGGCTGCTCAGCAATTTCGACTACAGTTTACTGTAACCAGTGAACTCTGCGAAGAGAAAGGGTAGAGATTTGTATTCTGATCCTCACTCCTGGCCCAGCCTTGATGATTTCCCACTTCACCTGTCCTTACTTTCCCCATTTGGAAAAAAAAAAGTCACAATTCTTTCTTTATTTCAGAAAAGTAGAAAGGAAAGTCTCATAGCAAAAAAATCCACAGTGTATCCAACATTCACATGCACAAAACAACATGTCCATCAGAACATTCTGCTGTTTAGGTAGGTAGCAATGCACACCACAACCAGCATGGTTCAAGCAGCTTGACTACAGATTTGCAACAACAAACAGGACATACTCCCATCAGCTGCAAGTCACTGCCAAGACTCTGGTGATAGCAAGCACCTTTTATTTAAGGCTAGAAGTAGAAAATATATTTGTACCTTTCCTTTCCAGCAGTCTACCCACAGAATATCAACAGTGATTGTGAATGGAATTGTCCACATTTCCCAAAGGGTAACACATAAAAGAATTTTTTCCTGCTGCCCTTTTGTGCCTTTGTTTTGCTGCTCATGTCAAGGACACGACATGGGAAAGGGAGGAGTAGACAGGATATGCTATATGAGCACTGTTATTACTTTAACTTTGCATTTTCCAATGGGAAACCACATCGGGGAGGGGAAGAGTCTCACAGGAAGCTTTTCATACTGTAAGTCACAGGCGTGCTCCTGAACTTTCCACACATGTTCCCATCATTAGCTCCTACTCTGTGACTGCCTTTAGTTATTGCTTCAGTTGGTTTCTCTTCTCTTAAAGAGCTTCCCCTCCACCACTTCATGGATAAATATTACTTCTGTTTTGTTCTAATGTCAGGCAAATTCCTTAGTATACCAGCTGTTTCCAGTCAAACCATTTCAAGACATGAATTTATCATTATAAACAAAGACAAATGTAAGTTAATCCAAAGTAAACCAGGGAACTAAAAGCACATTTGCATCATTTACTACACTTACCCTATATAAACTATAGTAAGCACCATTGTATAAATGCATCATTTACTTCCACATCTTACTGCAGAAATTCAAGCCAAGCAAGAGGCTACTAATACCAAAATATTAATTAATCATTTTCAGGAAGAAGATGCCAACATTGATGCAACACTGCTAGAGTGCATCACTTTTGCTATACCCAGCATCTGCAAAGCTGAAAGCTCTACAGAGAGCTTTTTGTTATCATTATTTTGTTTTTAAATGTTTTCTAATTGTTTATCTATTGATGACATATTTGCAATCAAGGAAAACTGTTGCTTTCGAATTTCCTGAGAAGGGAAATGTTGTTTTCCAGTATTTTTCTTTCTAATGCATACCAGCAAAGGACCACACTTCCACTAAGTCTCCTTAGTTTTTCTGAATGGTTCTCACCACTGAAGAGGCTTCTGTCCTTGTTATCCAAAACAACAAGCAATAGGAAAATTACTTTTGGCTTATTCCTAGAGTCATACTTAGGGGGTAGGGAGAGGAACGAATACCTTATTACCCCTGTTCAAAAAAGCAGCAAACAGTTGAGAAGAAAAAAGTCTCAAAGCCTAGTACAGCGTATGAGAGAACCTTCCAGAGAAAATGTGTAGGCATACGACCATGCGCACCATTTCTGAGTTGAGTCTGAAGTATCTATAAAGGCATCAAACACACCATTATAAAGACAACAAACTTTGGATTATTTTTCCTCTGAGGTTCATGTAGGTTGAACTCTCCATCATTATTTTATTAGGATTTTTACCTGGCTAAGAAAATTAAATCAGAAACAGAAAGGAAGTTAATGATAAATCATAGAATCATTTAGGTTGGAAAAGACCTCCAAGATCAAGTCCAACCATTAACCATGCCCACTAAACCATGTCCTGAAGTACCCTGTCCACTCGCTTTTTGAATATCTCCAGGGATGGTGACTCCACCACTTCCCTTGGCAGCCCATCCCAATGTCTGACAACCCTCTCAGTAAAAAAATTCTTCCTAATATCTAACCTAAATCTCCCTTGCCTCAACTTGAGGCCATTTCCTCTTGTCCTATCTCCAGCCACCTGACAGAAGAGACCAGTACCCACCTCACTACAACCCCCCTTCAGGCAGTTGTAGAGAGCGATATGGTCTCCCCTCAGCCTCCTCTTCTCCAGAGTAAACAGCCCCAGCTCCCTCAGCTGCTCCTCACAAGACTTGTGCTCCAGGCCCCTCACCAACTTGGTTGCCCTTCCCTGGACACACTCCAGCACCTCCATGTCTTTCCCGTAGTGAGGAGCCCAAAACTGAACACAGCACTCAAGGTGCGGCCTCACCAGTGCCCAGTACAGGGGAACAATCACCTCCCTGCTCCTGCTGGCCACACTATTTCTGATACAGGCCAGGATGCCGTTGGCCGCCTTGGCCACCTGGGCACACTGCTGGCTCATATTCAGCCGGCTGTCGACCAGCACCCCCAGGTCTTTCTCTGCTGGGCAGCTTTCCAGCCACTCTTCCCCAAGCCTGTAGCGCTGCATGGGGTTGCCGTGACCAAAGTGTAGTACCCGCCACTTGGCCTTGTTGAACTTCATACAACTGGCCTCAGCCCATCGATCCAGCCTGTCCAGATCCCTCTGTAGAGCCTCCCTACCCTCAAGCAGGTCGACCCTGCCTCCCAACTTGGTGTCGTCTGCAATAAACTTTCCTACAAGCTGTCATATGCTTAAAATCTTCACAGTCATGAAGATTCAAGAAGCAATTTATCTGCCTGTTCCCACACTTCCAATTGATGCATCTGACTCAGACACTTGTATGGTGGAAGAAGAAGAAATGTGTCTGAAAAGACTGGTACTTCTGCCAGAAGGTACTAGCTGTGTAAAACAAACAGAGGAAATGGAGTTTTATGTTGGTTGGTTGGCTGTTTTTTTAATCCCAAAAGTTTTCACTTAAGTTTATAATAATATTTTCATTTTAGGATACACATCGTTCAACTTCAGCTCCTTACAAATATCTATAGTTTTTATATTAATCACCTCTGCTTCTCTACTCCCCCCTTTGAGGGTATACACTTCTAAGTAATCTCATCTGGTTTAATTCCCCAAAATGGTCATCACATCTCCTTCTGTGCTCTTGCAAAGATCTATGTTTTTCTGAGCTCAAGACAACAAAGCTTCATCCTCTTAGTCATGGTAGCTGAAGGCGGCATGGCTCTTTTGCCACAGATAACTATATAAACCCTTCCTCCATCTCATAATCCGCACAGGCCTGAAAAGCAGGAAGCCTATTTAATGGAGTAGTACAGCTAAAGTAATGGGTGCTCAGGAGTGTTACTGATAAGCAGCTTGATAACAGACCAACAATTGAGATGTCTGTAGTCCAAAGGACTAAGAGCCTTTGCAAGATACTTGCAGCACTGTACAAAGAGGACCGAGGATGTGCAGAACAGGAAGTGTCCAAGTAATACAGTACAAACTGAAGACATGGTACTGGTAAGGACTGGCATTTGAGAGACTGCTTAGCTTTTGGATAAAAATCAATCAATTAACAACAAAAAAAAATCTATTAAATCTGAAAAACAGCATGCAGTAGAAAGCACACAATACAAGATATAAGGAATTAATTAAATGGGAAATATGAATTGGAGTTCTGTGGTTTGCTTCTTGACATCAGTAGGGAGCACCATACTTGGTAGCTGCCAGACTGCTCGCATACCTAAGCAACAAATCCAGTGACTGAGTTACATGACAGAGCATGAGCAGTGCAGAGGGAGAACTATCATACTGCATTGCTGCATAGCTCTCACTTCAGCAGGCCTCCACCTTTACTCTGACACCAAAGCTGTCCAAACCCATTCTGCAGTCAGATCACCTGAAACTCTCCTTTCCAATGACAGGCATTCCTATATAAGCAAGTACTCTCAGCACCTAG
Organism: Haliaeetus albicilla; assembly: GCF_947461875.1. Classification (NCBI taxonomy): domain Eukaryota; kingdom Metazoa; phylum Chordata; class Aves; order Accipitriformes; family Accipitridae; genus Haliaeetus; species Haliaeetus albicilla. Next base: position 6,288,355 of record NC_091516.1, read on the forward strand.
CATTTTCCTAAAGGAACTATTTTAGCCCTCAAACGCACCTTACATGGGATACATGTCCTCCCTCTACACTGTGGCCACAACAGTGCACCTCTGGATGCTCCGAAGCCTAGTCATCACCCTCTTCACCTTCCTCCCTTAAGTACCAGCAGTCAATAAAATCAGTTCCTTCCAGCATTTTCATAAATGAAGGTAGCTCTTTATATTTTGTAATTTAAAATGTTTGATGAAATTAAATATTAGCTGCCCAAAAGGTCACAATGAGGTATCAGTTACTCAACTATCACTATAACTGCAGCTACCACAACTTTGCAGTGCACTACAGTATATGCACCACACTTACCTATTTTAAACTAAACCAGAACCAATTATTGTCAGAGGCTATATTCTGCTATACATTATAACTGCTTATACCCAATTCTGCACTACACAACTTTTATACTTGGACATCCTCTCAAATTAATTTGGACAGCTTACTACAGCCTTCTAAAGAGCTGGCAGATGGCTTGTATACGCTGCAGCCATTAAAACCTCATACTGTAACCCTCTCTGATCCTTCAAGATAAGCGTACTCTTATCACATAGGCATTTAGAGAGAGAAAGTCTTCCTAAGGAACTTAAAATACCACAGGAAAATATGCCTTTGACTTTGCAAGTACCAGTTTCCTTCATGAGAATTTTGTCCATATTGCCCAAATCTGTTATTTTCTATCATTTAGAAAATAGTCTTTTAGATGTTGAAAACAAAATGCACGCAAATGGCACAGGAAAAAAATTCAAGCAGATATTAAACCCTACATGGAACCAAATTCTGAGAATAAAAGCAAATGTTAAGCTTTGCAATTCTGTCCTCAGGTAAGACTTACTGGTGGTACATAGTCCTCACAGTTGTTCAAAAGTAACCTACTTTTGACTGTACAGCCTAACAGAACAGGAAGTGGTATGTGCCAGGCTTCCTCCTGAAAAGTATTAACAGTAGGAGCAGCACTCCCACTCCAAAAGCTCCAGGATTTGAAGCATGATTTGAGCAAGTGTCTTATACATTGTGTAAGCTCTCTGCTTACACAATGTTAAAGAATTAAGCCGAGCTTACACAATGAATTTCTATGAAACACACCATTCATTTAACTGTTATCATTAATTGGAACGACTGGGAGCAGCAAAAAGAGTAACAGCATATTTGGGACATATGTTTGAAGTAAACCTCATATATCTTTTATATAACTTAATTAACATTTGGGAAGTTTAACGTAACAGCATTTGGAAAATATTAAGGCACTCCAGACAGTATGTGCATTTAGCTAACATGCTTTAATATATGACATTACTCAAACATCATGGATATTTAAAAGCAAATGTATACAAACCCTTCAGCAATTACATTAGGCTAGAATTCTCAGCAGTTGATACATATGAATTCTAAATTTTCTTATAGTTTAAGAGGTTGGCTGAATTTTTCTTTACCTTTTTAATTAAGAAGTGGAGAATACATTCTCTGTCCTGGTATTACTAACTCTTTGACAGGACAAAACCATGCTGTAGTCTGTTTATGCAAACTAATATGACAAATCCCTTTTGCTAACTGCACTGCTTAATCCTGATCCCAAAAAACTAACTTCTTTTCATTCAAATGGCATTAACACTTACAAAAATTATTTAGTTAGTTGGAACATTGCCTTACCGTGTAAATGCCAATTCTACAAACAGCAAATGAGAGCTGGATACATTCAGACATAGTCTAAAGAAATTAAAATAAAGACATTACCAAGAATGCTATTTATTAAGAATTAGTTTTTCTTCCCATCTCTCCCCTCTCCCCTGAAAGAAACACCTCATGGTATATTACTTTTTCTTCTGTAAGGCCGTATTAAACACGGTGAGAAAAATGCCATATAAATTCAGATTATGCAGATACCTACCTTTCATATGGAAGGAGCTACCAACACCATTACACTTACTAATTCAGTATTTCATTATAGGCCTCAAATTACCTAATGCTGCCCAAAATGCCTGGACAGAACATTAACGTTTTGCATGCAAGCTTTCAGTCCCATCTACTCTGGTTTAAAAACAACCTGCAAGAGACATTTTAATAGAGCAATGTGCTTTTTGGCTTCTTAGTGGACTGTAAAGAGCTTCGATGTTTAGATACTATAGTCCTTCTCTCCTTGTATCATCGTTCAAATTCTCTTTCTCTATATATCAAAATAATGCATGTAATTTGATGTTCCCACATTTCTGAAGTCATACTCCTTTAGTTTTCTGAGATTTTCATGTTCAAAATAGAACTCTCTACTGTCTTGAATATTTTACTCTGCTCTTACAGCTGTGAATAATCATATTAAAAGTTTTTACCCTCAACTCACTCAACTTCCAATATGTTGTGGTGCCACAATTCTATGTCTTCTGCAGTCACCCAGAGAGGCTGAGGATGGACTATGAATTTCTGATGAAACAGATGAAAAACACCTTCTTTAAATAGCATAAAGAAGCCAGAAAATAAATGCAATTCCCTAACACCAAAATAAAACCTATTGTAGGCTTGCCATTTTTTGTGTACAGTCAGGTATAATAAACGAGGTTTACAATGATTTATTCAGAAGAGAAATTGAAGAATTACTTTAAGTAAGGTATCTGAGAAGTCACTGTAGGCAAAAATTAAAGCAATCAAGTGGAACATTTTTACTATATGTTTAACAAGTTCAGACATCATCTGCATGTATTTTAAGATGCTGAAGGTGAAGTGCTGAATGCTACAGACTTTAAACAGTATCAGTGGAAACTTTTTTCTTCTGGCCTCTGCTTTCCAACCTCCACCCCCCCCCCCCCCAAAGAAAAACCACAATTGAATTACCCGTTCAATTAGAATTGTGACTTCAAAAATTAAAAGAGCAGCTCTTATGAATTATGAGTAATAAAAAAATGTGTACCAACATTTTTCTTCTTCTGTAACTGTCACATTTAAATTTTAAACAAACAGTATTTCACTGTGTCTGAAAGTCAAAAAGCACAGCACAAAAACCTGAAAGCAAACTTCAACAGCATTCTTGATTTTCTTTTCTTACTGAAAGCAATCTAGAATATTATAACTGACAAGGAAATGCTGCTTCAAAACACCATTTAAATTGTCAGGGTATTTTTCTTTTTTTGTTGTTATTTTTTTTGTTTCCAGCTTTCAGAACAAACATCCAATTCTATGACTTGTGCTCTGAGTTTCCCACAGAAGAAAAGTCACAGAAAAATAGGAATAGAACTGACTTTGAGAAATCCTATGTTACAGAAAGTGGTGGGGTGGGGTTATAAACCATACCCAGACCCCTCCTGACGGTATTTGCAGACCTTGTTCCAAAGGTTCCAGGGATGGATGACTTCCCCGAGCAATCTAGCCTAGTGCTTCATTACCCTCCCTACTAGAAAGTTTCCTAATGTTTAACTTGAGTCTACTGCTGTTTAAGCCCATGCTTAAACACAGGGTGATACAGTGATTTGTATTTTCAGTATCGTGACAGATTCTATGTTGATGGTAGACACAATTTTATATACAAAGTAAAAGATTATTTCACATGGCAAGGGAAGTAAAGATGCAGCAGCAGCAAACCATGAGCTTCTCAATGTATGTAGTTTGCTTTTATTCTAGACAAACACAGCATTATAAATTGTCTTCCTTTTTAAATTTTTGTTCAGTACTTCCAGGCTATACATTCATGGGAGAACTAAGCTGCAGTTCAAATTCCCCAGCTAGTGCCCGTGGACACTTGCTTCAGTAGAAAAAAGCAAGCTACATCTGTGTTACCTTACTCATCTGTTGTTGGATTTGCTACTACTAATGTTTTGAAATCAACAAGCTATTAAAAGGCATGAATTCTAAAATCATCTCCCCTTCCTACTGTCACATACAGTACCAGTGAATGTTTCCCCTATGCATTCCCCAATGAAATGTTAAGCGAACCCCTTCCCCAAGCCTCCAAGAAAATGCTTATGATCTGCAGTCTATAGCGTTAAAAAAGCTCATTAATTCCAATGCTGTTCTTAGCTTCTCTCTTATGTTCAGCCCTCCCCCCCCAAAAAAATTTACATTCCCCCCAATATTATTTCAGTTTAATCACTGAAAAACCATCAGGAACTTATATAAATAATTAGATGTTTAGTGATACTATCCTACAGACTATCACTCTGATCACTGAATTACAACATATATGATAATCTGCTGCTACAACGGGGAATTTATTCTTGATACTTTTAATCATTCATTACTTCGGTTTTGCAACTTATTTTGGACCATACCATTAGGGAACAAAACAATTGTTGGAGAATTTGCATTTAATTTACTTACAGTTTATTGTTGCTTTCTGTAAGGATTTTACATGGTAAGCATGAAAGTAAAAGAAAAAAAAGTCATGTAAAAATATACCTACAAAGATTACAAAAGAAAGATACCTTGTTTGATACAATTCTACAAAGACTTATTCTTAACACAAGTCACTTAACATGCCTAAAGTGAGAAAAGCAGTCATCAGATCAAATATGTCAAACAACACAAGCATGCATCTCTGCCAATAGGCATTCTTCTGCTTATGCAAAGGGTCATCTCACAAACATTAAATAATTTCTCCAGCTGGAAACTAAACTCAGGGCTAACACATATTTGCCCCAAACTTTGTTATTTTAATCATATGTTGTAAAAACATGACTCTTCATAATGACTTAGAAAGATGTCTGCCTTGCAGCTGTGCAACCTTTCATTCACAACAAGCATTTGTCTGTCCAGTTTTTCAAGCATTCAGCTATCAATACAAATATTAGTACAAAATAATTTCCGTATTTGGTGTTTACAGCAAAACAAAAAACCTCATACAGCTCTGACAGACACACAGTGGTCTGCAACTGCACAGATTTGTTGGTTTAATATCTATATCTTCAGCAAATACAAAATTAAATTCCTACCCATAATATTTACAAGAGAGCAAATTTTGAAGAGATTAATTAGAGCATGTTCTGCAACTGATCACTTCAAAGCTGCAATCACCGAGTCAAAAGCACTAGTTTCAAGAACCTTGGTGGGCAAAAGGGAAGGAGGGATCCTAATCACCTTCTCAGAAAAGGCACATAAGGCTCGACACCTTACACAGAACTGCAGGAGCTGGGTATCCTCAATTCAGCCAACCAACAGAAATACTCACCTTGACCTCAGCTTGTTTTGCCATAATCCTAAATAAATTACAGCACTGAGTATAGTTCCAAAACCACAAAACTACAAAGCAATATGAGAGAAGGAAGTTGTCGGGTTTCTTCTGGTGATATGTTTCTTTAGTAAAATAAAGATTAAGATGCCCTCCTGCTCATTTATAAAGGAGTGGTCCACCCCAGTAATCACTTGGAATTACCGGACCTTCCAGGCAAAAGCTTTTCTGCTTCCATTCTTATCTGCAACTTCTTCAGTGCGTAAGAAATGTGAAAATTAGCAATACAAGTGTAAACAATATGCAGATTTTAAGGTACCTGTATGTATGGAGCCTGAAAGAAATTCTCAGTGCTTATGTGTTTTAAAGGACGTGTAGGTACCCAAAATCACACACAACTATGCTACAGTACAGGTAGCAGGAACTTTGACCAGAACTGCTGTTTGCTAAGCCTGTGTACTGAGCTCCAAGTAGTAAGTAACCCAAAGGCTCCTTTTTCTGCACAAGACGTCACAGACCTCTAGCACATTCCATTAATAACATTCCTAATTTAAACTCCCCAAATTCTTTATTAATACAGTTCTCAGGATAAAAGACACACAAAATATTTTCATATTCTCCTTTAATGATGAATAATTAGATTTTTAAAATACCAACCTTCTTGTACATAATCATTAGAAAAATAATTCTGAGTTTAGAGACTAGAAGAAACCTGATGCTGACAGAAAGGCAATGATATGCGAACAGGAAGTAGGACTGGATCCAAGAACTCTCTTGTCATCATAAAAAGTAATCAAGTGGATGCACCAGAGAACAATGCTCTCCCCTCTTTTCAGTAATATTCTCACTAGAACAGTTTTCCACAACTGTTTCCCAGACTGCAACGGTTCTGACAGAGAAAGATGCAGATTAGCCAACAAAAAATTAATAGCTGCAGGAACAGCATAGACATTTGTCAAGAATTCTGTACCTTTTCTCCAGTCTTGGTGGAGATTATGCAAGTTTCTAGGTAAGAATAAAGCACTGGGAGAAGGGATCACTCACTGTAGAGTGCATCATCACTCTGCTCTCTACACAGGATGTCAATTCAGTTTCAGGTTCACTCAGTGTTGTGGGCCTTACATATAAAGTCATAAATTGGTTAGGATACAAATGTTGGAAGGCCAGTAGCCTCTGCTCGTATGTCAAGGCAGCAGCTCCAAGCAGAAGGAACACTTTAGCTACATATCCCTGGAGCAGATTAAGCATCTTCATAAATCCCTCTGAATAAAAAGTCTCACCTGTGCAGTCAATGCAATTCTGCTTACACTGGGGAGTGCTCCTGGACACTATCCAGAGTACCTCCATTTTCTAACTGGAGTTTCCTGTTCTGGAACTAGATCTAGCTGTCCACTCAATGAGGAGGGATGGAGGTTTTTAGCACACAGCATAAGCACCAGGACATACAGGGAATCACACCTCATGGACACATCCTCAGGTTCCAGCAATCCCAGCTTCAGGATCTCCACAAACCTACCATCGCATCTGAACATCATGTTTAATACTCCCCTGCAATGGACCTGTCTTCCAAGACACTGTACAAATTCACAGTCTACTCATTTTGGCCTCCCTAACGTTACTGCACAAGTGAGACACAGAATTCAACTATACTCATGGGGAAAAAAAGTTCCTGGATTGTAACTGTCATCGAGTTCTTCTATTGGGAGAAATTACTTATTGCCTATTTACCCTCTCTTTATGATTTCAAACATGCCTATAATATTGACTCCCCACACCATTCAGCTGTCTCTTCTTCAGACTGAAGGGCTATAACTATTTAATCCCTCCTTGTATGGAAGCAATTTTTTTCTTACAATTACCGTGTCATCCTTCTCTGTATCTTCTTTGGTTTTACAATACTCTTGCTTGAGATGGTACAGCCAGAAATGTAGCATTTAAGACAATAGCAAACTGTACATTTAAGCAGTGTAAAAATGAGATTTCTTCTTCTTTTTCCTTCTTAATACTCTGAACTTGTTGACAGACATTGGGGTTGAGATGACATTTTAAGGAAGGATCCTCTATTTTAGGGCCTATCCATGCATCTGTATTGCCATGTGACTTCTGCTATAAATATATGCAACTTTACATTTACCAACACTGAATTTCATCTGCCATTTTATTACCAATATAAAGAAGGGTACTATGATTTTTTTCCCAGGTTCAATGTGCACTCTCAATATTTGTCTCTGCATCAGCCTATCCAAAGCATATGCAGTTTATACAACTAAACACAAACACTAAATTCCCTTCTAATGTCTGCATTCTCTTCTCCCTCTTATTCACTGCCACAGCAGCTCTATCGATGCTCATTTATGAAACTGACTATTGACAGTTTACAGAACGATTACTTCATTTTTAATTGCTTCAAAGTTTGTCATCTCTATTAGAGGCAAACTCATATAAAGGAAGACTAGGCAGTAGTTGCTGTAAAAGCTAACAAAACATAGAAAACAGATGCTTCTTCCATCCAAAACCTCCAAGTCATAACAAGAAAAAAAAAACAAGTCTGCAAACTCACTTCCCCCATATCAACAGTTCCTACTGGCTCTTGGATGCCATCTTGCTTCCCCAGACTCTCCAATGTCAAAAACTACTGTGGTCCTGTGAACAAATTTTTCTTCTACTGCTCCACCAAAACATACACCATAAAAGCAAAGCATTGTACAAAGATTCATGTTCTTCTTGCTGTTTGTCCTTAAAAGCAACAAAGCTGTAGGGCAGGACTGCATCTAAACATAAAGAGGACCTGTCAGCTAGACTTCCTGCTTTGTGTCTCTTCCTCAGACAGCAGGAAGCTACTTACACCCTCGTGTTGGCAATTGCAATAGTCACCTTATCAGGCTGCCAGCAAGACAAAAGAAAAGTTCTGTACTCTGAAGAGCTCCAACATGAGATGAGCCAACCTCTTATTCAATTGCAAATACCTTATTTATGTCCCCAAGGACTTTTATACAGTCAGACAGTTTGCACTTCAGAAAGTTTTGCTGCACACAGAGTGAAAAAAAGCAAAAACAAAATACTACAGAGTATTATGAGCCAAAACCCAAACAATCACAAGATTTTAAGTACTGCATATGTTTTTCTCCTTATGGCTTTACAGCTGTTCAGGCCCACATTAGTGCTTTTAAGTTTGAAACAAAAAATACTACTTTTGTTAATGGAAAGCTGATATCCTCACATAATCACAAAACTTCAGAACTCAGTTTAAGAGAATAAACATCACAAACTGGCAGTATTAAAATACACGAGCTGATGATACTGACAACAAGCCAAAAATGGTAATGAGCTTGGGGTATTAGGAGGAATATTCTGTCCTTACTAAATGCAGATTTTCTCACTTATTAAAAGCTTGCATTTCTAACCTTTTGTGAATTCATCACTATGTCGCCTCAAGCTTGGAGGTCTGACTGAAGAACTCAGGAGCAGCACACTGCAGAGCAACAGGGGGCCCAACACATACCAAACCTGGGACTAATTCACAAGGACATTATTGGGCTGTTTGTAACAAACACAGACTAGCACATTTTCATAAACTGGGACACTTTTTTTGATGTAATAACATCTACCACTCTAATGCAATCCTCATCACAGAAAGGGCAAAATGGTAAACTAATTTGATTTTAAACGTGCCAATTCACTTGTTTCTTCAGTGCGTGTATCGAAGAGGCTGAAATTTCTGGTGCGCAATACCCCTGTGACTTCACAGAATCTTGTGCTGGAAATTATAATCACATTAAGGCATTCTTTTGTGTTCCCAAGGAAGCTGTATCAAGTTACACTGTAACAGCCACCTTTGAATCAAACTTTACCTGGGGAATGCAATAATGCTTCCTATTGCAGGATGAGCAAATGCAGCATTTATCTTCTGCACAGGAATTCTACACTTCTGCTCGCTGATCTACGTTGAGTCAAGTAACTTCCAGTTAGTTAAGTCATCAATATTTTTATTGCCTTTTCTATATGGCTGATGACATCTTTCATTCAGCAAAAACTGTTTGCAATACTGGCTGGGTATATTCTACCAAGGAGGAGGATTTGTCTTCCAGACCACCCCTCTTCCAGGTCTTCAGCCAGATCAGGTTCTTGATATCCCAAACTTACTTAAATCAGAAGCATGCTCATTCAGGTGAGGTCATCCCCTAGAATTTATTCCATTTGCCATTCCCAGTTGATTTAAATTTGGATGTTACACTTCATAGAGCTGAAATAGCAACAAGAACCTAGCCACAATAACTTCTTTGGGAGAGGTTCTCAAAAATTTGTTTGGGGTTTCTTCCTACCTTGCTATGCTGATGCAGAAAGTAATCAAAAGCAGCAGCACTCTCATTTCCAGATTAAGTGACCCTGGCTATGTATACAATACCAAGTAGTGCAACATAGCAAGAACTGATGCTGAAGATCAAGCATTCATGCCACGTACTTCAAGCTTTTTACTTCAGACCAGTTCTGATCTGGTCCTGTGGACTGAAAACCCATTAGTTGAGTGCATCTACCCATCTGGTTTCATCTGAAAAATATCAGGTTCCTGTGATCTGTGATCACTCTGCAATGCAAACCTACGTACAGTAAGTGCAGGTGACTAAGATTCACTTCAAAAATTCACATCTGATCCAAACCATTAATACAGTTGCATGCACCCTGTACACTAGTTGATCTTACACCTGTTAGTTGCCTTCTTTCCTGCATTCATCTCTATTTTGAAACCTCATCAAACCCCTGTCAGACCCCTCATCCTTGTGCCTAATCAGCTTCCCAAACTGAAGGAGGGATAGTATCTTAAGATACAAGCCCTTGTGCTCTACAGAGGGTGTAAAATTTCAAGGATGTTATAGCTGATAGATGAGTCAACAGACAGCCCCAATAAGCCTTATCATTACATGACAAAAGACAAAATTCATATCATGAGAGGGATGTTCAGCAAAGATAAGAGGGCGAGGCTACATAAACCTTTGTTGCTCATGTTGCAGGTGCTGTTATCAAAAATTTGCTTCAGAGGAAAAATCGAGGGTTCCTAGTATGGACCTTCCCCCATCTTTCCTTATTCAAAGAACAGCAGCTACTGGTTTACAAAGTTGCTGTGAAGTAAGACCCTAACCTTCAAACAGTTACCTCCATAATGCCACTTGTAGTATAAGAAAGAATGTTTTCTATGGCTTGCAGATACTAAACGATGGAACAGGCAACAACAATGGAAAGACAGGATCTGAAGGAGATCAGAACCATGAAGTGATCATGATCTATCCTGTATTACCACTTTCTACATCTAACCTATCCAATTAAATTAAAGGGTCCAACTAAATAAAAGGGAAGGTCTTAAAGGTAAGCTGTCCAGGAAAGAAAAGTGGCTCAGAAACATTTTTTTTTTCTTTTAACATCACCTAATGTTTTTAAGAATACCACAGCTTGGTATATGCAGCTTTCCCCAGTCAAGAAAGACTTTGCCTGAACACTAACTATCCAGAACTTGAGGTCAAGACCATTCAGACACCAATAAACTCTGAAGTCACTTCAAGGCCTATTCACCTAAAATTTGAAAAATTAGTTCAATTTACTCAAAAAATAAATTTTAGCTTCTGTGTGCACGCATATTTTGCATTTGCAATACTCATGTTCATGCTTCAGTTTTAAGGAAAAAAAAAAAATCACTTAAGTTGATATGGTTGTTCACATAAGAAGTGTTATCTTCCATTTCAAATTGGAATATATGCTTCATTACCTGCCCAAGAAACATTCTTATACACAACTAAGATACTACATAGCATAGGATACAATTTAAAATTTAAGGATAAGCAATCATATTAAAAATGCTAAATATACAAAATTAAACAGGTTATCAAATGTATCTTACAAACTCTCAGGGCAATATAAGACCTCTTTTTTTGTGAAGTCACACATTCAAATTCCTACATCACCCTCTAAAGTAGCTTTTAAAAGCTCTACACAGATCAAGCTGATACATTGAACGGTTGCATGCAAGATCCTTGTCTAGGACAGAGGATGCCACTGAAGAAGTATATTGCGAAAGTCTACTCAGCAGTTTAAAATTTGCATTGCAAGTATCACATATGAAAAACTGAAACATCGCTATTGTTTCCCCGCAAGTTCTCCAAACAAAAATTTTAAGATTGGTCACATGCCATGCTTTTCACAAGATGCATCATGCTGCAATTTCTTAAATTTAAGCATAGTCTACTGAACATAGGCCAGCCAACACAAGTCTATATATACACTATAATCCTTCCAGACACAATGCAGCAACAATGAGCAGAAGAAGGTTGCAGATACACCACAGGATTATGCAGTCACAAAAACCTACAAATCTACATGGATGCAGCTGTGTTTGCATAGCATGTTTTAAAGGAATTAACTTCAATACAAGGAGAATAAACTGTATAAGTAAAAGGTGCCTCTAAATGAGTGACAGTGTGTTCTTTTCTAGAGGTTGAACCTGGTTTAGCTATGTTGATTAAAAAAAAAAAAAGACAAAAAAACACACCACTCCTAACACTGTAATTATATCAATACAAAAATAAAACAGGGACCAGGCTCAAGAGCCTCTTCTAGCTATTCCATATACAAAGACTAGTGCTACTCCTCTGTTACCATGCACAATCAGACCAGAGCACCACAGAAGATACTCTTCTAATACCAGTGCTTTATCAGATGGCATTAGCCATAAATCAAAGATCACACTGTAAGCAGGATAGGTCCTACACAGGTTGTGGGTATCTACCCATACAAGCTTCAGGGCTATAGTGCAAGCTGGCTCCAACTGACTGGGCTTTGAGCAGGTTTTGAACATTTTCAATAACCTGCTGATATTAACAGGTCCTGCAGATGTTCGGTATTTCTTGGGATCAGCTGTTTAAGGGAGAAGAACATCTCCATGAATGTAGGCCCTATCCAGGAAAAATCAGGAAAAAAACATTCCTATACAAGTCTGGGAAGAGCTATCTGAGGGGTAGACTCCTCATCAAGAGGGAATGACTCCGGAGTCCGTGCTGCAGCAAACCTGACCTCAGTTATCCTAGCCTCCCTCCACTAAACTCTCTCATTCATTCAGCCCCACTGCTAACCAAAACTTTGTCTAATGCTCTGTCAAGGGACTACTGCAACCAGAAACACTTGCATCCTTAGCCCTGCTGTCTGCTTCACACTATAGGCAGAGAAAACCTCACTGCCTGCAGGCTGCAATACAGGTGCCCAGCTGCAGTGGGTTGACCCTGGCTGGATGCCAGGTGCCCACCAAGGCCACTCTATCACTCCCTGCCTCAGCTGGACAGGGGAGAGAAAATATAATGAAAGGCTCATGAGTTGAGATAAGGACAGGGAGAGATCACTCACTAGTTACCATCATGGGCAAAAAAGACTCAACTTGGGGAAAATTAATTACCAATCAACCAGAGCAGGGTAATGAGAAATAAAAGCAAATCTTAAAACACCTTTCCCCCACCCCTCCCTTCTTCCCAGGCTCAACTTCACTCACAATTTTCTCCACCTCCTCCCTGCAAGTGGCACAGGGGGATGGGGAATGGGCTTTGTGGTCAGTTCTTCACACCTTGTCTCTGCCGTTCCTTCCTCCCCAGTGGAAGGACTCCTCACTCTTCTCCAGCATGGGGTCCCTCCCACGGGAGACAGTCCTCCATGAACTTCTCCAGCACAAGTCTTTCCCACAGGCTGCAGTTCTTCATGAACTGCTCCAGCGTGGATCTCTTTCACGTCGTGCAGTCCTTCAGGCACAGACTGCTCCAGCGTGGGTCCCCCGCAGGGTCACAAGTCCTGCCAGGACCCTGCTCCAGCGTGGGCTTCCCACGGGGTCACAGCCTCCTTTGGGCATCCACTTGCTCCGGCATGGGGTCCTCTCCGGGCTGCAGGTGGATATCTGCTCCACCGTGGACCTCCATGGGCTGCAGGAGGACAGCCTGCCTCACCACGGTCTTCCCCACAGGCTGCAGGGGAATCTCTGCTCCAGCACCTGGAGCATCTCCTCCCCCTCCTTCTTCACTGACCTTGGTATCTGCAGGGTTGTTTCTCTCACATGTTCTCACTCCTCTCTCCAGCTGCAGTTTCTGTTGCCGCAGCAACTTTTTTTTCCCTTCCTAAATCTGTTATCCCAGAGGTGCTACCACCATCGCTGATGGACTCGGCCTTGGCCAGCAGCAGGTCCGTCTTGGAGCCAGCTGGCATTGGCTCTGTCAGACATGGGGGAAGCTTCTAGCAGCTTCTCACAGAAGCCACCCCTGTACCCCGCCCCTGCTAATAAAACCTTACCATGCAAACCCAATACACCAACATGAGGAACCAGCAGATTCTGCTTAAGTTTTGAAGACCACAGAGGTGCAAGATCCCAACATAAATGCATAAAACACAAAATTCCTTAACATGTACAGCTTCTTGCTACTGCTGTTATGAAAATAATGAGGTCATCGTTCTACATCTACAGGTTAACATCCATATTGTAACTGCAAGTCTTGCATAAATAAAGAGCAGGCCCATCTCTACACTAGGGCACCCATGGCAACAGCTTGGTCCTCCACGCTGAAAGTGGGTTGTAGACAACTCGTTGCCTAACTCACCATCATCAATTCTTTTTGTCAGAACAGACTTTCTAAGGTGCTTGAACCCGCTGTTCATTACCAAGAAGAGCCATTCCATTTACCACCGTTAACAGAGAAAGGCGAAGGAGGACCAATCTCCTGCATGTGGTGAAGATGAGGGCTGGAAGGGGAAGTCCTCCACACAAATGCACGAGAAAATATTTGAACTGCCAAACAGAAGTGTCTTCTTTTCAAGTTATACACAGATGCAAAAATTTTAAACTTTCTTATTTTTTTTCTTCTTCGCTTTAAAAGAGTTGATGCCAGTTGCAGCAAGTACTCCAAAGATCAAGGGACTCCTACTGTATAAGAAGTATGGAAACCCCAGCAACAAGTACTGGTCAGTGACAGATGAAGGCATCCTGGACTGTTCTGAAGCATCAGTGGACCCGCATCCTGTTTAAACTATTATCCCCAACCCCTGGCTTTCACCACTTATAAAAAATAACTTGGCTGATCTGTAACAACTTCTACATCAAAAGAATCCTTTAAGTTTCATATGGCATTATAACATGCACTGTGAGATTGATGAGACCTTGAGAAAGTCTGTCTTCAGAGATACTCCTGTATAAGAAACATTAGGCAAAACTTGCATGAACACTCAGGATATTGTTATCCTGAAGATTCACTTTTTTTAGAAATGGCACCAAAGGTGGCCACACAACAGAAAAGAGGAAAAGGATGAACTGGAGAAAAAGAGTAAGGAAAAAAAAAAAAAATGTTGAGCTATTTAATCCTCTCCCGCCTTTAGTTAATACAAAAACATGCTCCCAGTTTCCAAGGCTTATTAAATTTATTGTTCTCAGAGTGGCTGGCCTTCCACACAACAGCCTGTAGCAGTCACAAAGGTTAATGCAAGCATTTCTAAAAGTACAGGAGGGCCAGTTTCATCTGGATATAAGTTTATAAAGGAAAAAAATCTAAGAAACAGCTCCAGGCTCTCAAGGAGCTACAAGGCTGTACTTGGCACACAGCAAGTTTATTATCAGTATTTCATTAACTAGGTTGTTAAAGAGAAGTCTACCTACCATTTCTATTGCACAGGTCTCATTTTCTATTCTCTCTCGGTTATCTGAATTCAGGAAGGAAAGCCTAAAACATTTTATTTTGGTATAAAGCTGAATAACCAAAAATAAATCTAAGCTACAAGGACAGAACAATAGTAGTTAATTAAATATTTAATGTATTTCTGGTTTAGTTGATTTCATTGTCAGAGAAGGGAAGGTCATCCACTGCATGCAGCTCTCATCTCTATACAGCAAATCCTCAAATCAATTTGCTAGAAAGAGTATCTCCAGAGATTCTGTTGACTGGTTGATGAACCTCTCTTGAAAGCCTACACCCATGCGCATCTCACTTGAAGACCTCCGAAAGGCCAAGTCAAGTTTCTGACTCCCAAATACTTCCTGACTGGTCACACCAAACACCAACAGCGAACACGGACGGCCAGAAGAGACCTACTCCTTATCACCGCAGCAGACCCTTTGCAGCACTTCAGGAGGAAGAAGGGGGCACAGTTTACAGGCTAGCGGGCAAAGAAACAAAACTTGAGTGATGGGATGTGCCCATTACGCTCTCCCGCTGTTAGGCTGAGAAGACCAGGTAAGCAGGTACTGTACTAAAACAAAGTCACCAGCTCATTACCTAGCCGTGCCACAGGGTTTGCTTGCCGAGTGTACGTCGGGGACTCCGGACGCCAACCACGACCCCAGCCTGAAGTGCGCGCCTGCGATACGATCTCTCGCAGGCGAATAAAGCCAATATTCATTAAAGAGCAATAAAGCTTACCCCTGAATACCAGCTGCCTGCGCGCAGGGCTGATCCCGCCCAGGGTGACAATTTAGTTCATTCAAGCGTAACCTAAGCGCATGCATTTAGGAAAAAAACAGCGACCCGGGTCACGGCTTTAGCAATCTAATAGCGGCCAAATGAGCGGGGCCGCCGCACGCTTCAGCGGAACCCTGCCGGTTTATCGCCCTTTAACAGCCCGGCGGGCCGGCCCCCGGCTGCCCGCCGGCCCTGCCCGCGCCCACCGCCCCACCTGCCCCCTCCGCGCACCCCGCCCCCACCCTCCCGCCGCCTCAGCCGCGGCGCCCTCGGTAAGATGTCCGACGGGCCGGCGGCGGCGGCGGGGGGGCGTCCCGCTCCCGCCGGGGGACCTACCAGGTAATCCATGTACCGGGTGGCGCCGGGCGCCGCGCTGCCGATCAGGTCTCCGGGGCCGCGGGCGCTCGCCCGGCTGACAGCGGCGCTGGGTTACCGGGAGCCCCACCGCCAAAGGGGAGCGGCGCTTCCTGCCGCCGCCCCGCCGGCCTCGGCGGCGCGGGGGGGGGGGGGGCTCGGCCGCCGCCGCAAGGTGCAGGGCTGGGGGAGGCTCGGCCGCCGCCGCCCCGAGGGCCTGCGGAGGGTCCGGGGGCGCCGGCGCTGCCCCGGCGGCGCTGTCAGAGCCGCCCGCTGCCGCCGCCGCCGCCCGCACCTCAACGCGCCGCAGCGGCCCTGCGCGCGCGCGGGGGGGGCGGGGCGGGGCGGGGCGGCGGGCGGGGGGGAGGGGCGCGCGGCGGCGGCGGCGGGGCGCGCGGCGGGGGGCGGCCGCGGCGCAGCCAACCCCAGCCCGGCGCCCGCAGCGCCCCAGCGCTCGCCAGCAGCGAGAGTCCTCGCGCCGCCCCGCCCGACTTCGCCGTCAGCTGATCGCACACGTGGGGCGCGAGGAGGACGCTCTTAAAGGCGTACGCGCCCGCGCGGGAGCTTCGGTGGGGGCCGCCGGTTCTCCGTCCGCCCCGCCCCGCCTTGGCTTCTGCTCCCGCCCTGGGAAGGCGGCCGGGGCTTCCCCCCCAGGCGGGTGCGTTGCCTGGTCAGTGGGGCCCTCCCCTGGGGGGGCGGTGAGGTGAGCGAGGGTCGGAGCCGGCTGCGCTGCGCTGCCCGGCGGGAGGAGGAGCGGGGTGAGGCCGCAGGCTCCAGCCGGCGGCCGAGCGGCGGGAGCTGCTGCGCCCTGCGCTCCGCCTCCGGGGCACGCGGCAGGAGAGCACCGGGCCGGGGCGGGGGGGGACGGACATCTCCGGGCAGGGCTCGTTCTGCGTGGCTGAAGGCTTCGTCGCTTGCCGGGGGCGGGGGGGCCGAGGCCCCGCGGCCGGCCGGCGGTCGGTCGGTGGCTGAGGGAGCTGGCTGGGAGCGGAGGGGCTCCTCACCCCGGGTTTGCAAATGCTTCCTTATTCCCGACGGGCAGGGACAGGAGCTTCGCTACTAACCTCAGTAGAAACAAGCCGTTGTCGGGAGGGACAGGAGCAGCTAAACCACATTCAGCAGAACCTCCGAGTAAACTTATTTCTGGGAAATTTGATGTAGGCAGGTGAGCAGTGTATCTTCCTTATCCTGTATCATGATTCCCTCAGCCACCTGTGAAAGCAACACTCGCATCTTGCTCTGCAAGCTGACATCTGACCCGTAGGCTTTTCCACAAATTTGTAATGTTAGCGGTAACAGCTGTCTTGCTGGAGGCATAGAAGGAAACTTCTCAACGTGACTGTGGGCTAGGAAAGCTGGAAAGGCAGTATCAAGTGAGATAATTAAAAAAAAAAAAAAACAAACCACACAACCCCTGGTGTAATAAAAAGGATTGCAAAAGCAGGTAAGGAGCAAAGAGGAAAGAAGGGGTAAATGAGGATCCAAGAGCAAATGGGAGTGCGTATTTGTAAGGATATTAGTAAGCAGTTGGCCTAGATCTAGTAAACTGGGGTGGGGGATGGGCGATTGCAATTGCTGCTCTGGGTTTTGTAATGAGTTAGGGCCTGTCGCTAACAGGCTCAGTTACAGCATCCAGCCAGTGTCAGAGAGTGTCTGTAAGGTGTTCCCCCTGTCTGCCCAAAAAGCAGGTAGTTCTTGTCAATGGTTAATTCATTTTCCTCATGTGTATAGTCTAGAAAAAACTTGCTTCCTTTGACCCTCCTTACTTTGGGAATCAATGTCAAATACAGCTGCATAGCAGGTTAAATTTAGTTCAGATGAGTACAAATGGATTTGTTTACCTTGAATCATTAAGAAATTTTCTAATTTTAGTATTTTAATAGCAAAGGGGTGGAAGGAGGGATACAGGCTTGGCCCTTCCTGCTATTCAGTATTCTGACTTTTTCTGTATAGTCACAGCCATTGCTGGCAACTTTCTCTGATCATGAGATGCCCTTTTGACAGTGGGAACTGCAGGGTGAACAGAGGTGGCTAAAGTATGCCTCTCAATAGTGTAACAAAGGAGCTGCAAGAAGCTGAGATTTCATCATTCTTCTGTCATTGTCCGTGATTTTTAACATTTTGCAGTGCTTTCCCCTTAACCTTTAAAACCCTTTATTTCTTCTTTTTAGCAGCAGTAATACATCACTCTTGAGACTTGCTGCCTTTAGATGCTTCCCTAAATGAAGGATGACTGGAAGAGAACCTAAAGGAGAGCATCAAGAACAAGCAGAGATTTCAGAAGTGTTCCCTATGAGAGTAATGGGGAAGGACTGGGAATTATTTCTTCTAGAGCTGATTGAGGGGGGAAAATAGAATCCATATGTAGAGAGTTGCTGCAGAGAGGATGTCATGATGGGAAAGGAAGTGATTGGCTTGCATTGCAGCAAGGGAGATTTAGGTCAGACACTGGAAAACACTTTAATGGGAAGGATAATCAAGCACAGAGAGACATCACAACCAAAAGTAGTAGAATTTCTGAGAGTGGTCGTGAGCTACTTAAACATTTCTCAGGTGTGGTTTAGTTAGCACTGTTTTAGATCTGGAGAAAATGAACTAGAAGACCCTTCTGTTTTATGTGAATCAGTCCGACAGATCTGATTATGAAGATGCAACGTGTTTATACACACAAAGAAAAATGCTTATTCCCAAATTACTGTTTTATACATGCAATTTTCTTTCCAGCTTATAAGCAAGTCCTCATGAGCTGAACAGAATACCAGTTAACAAAATCAGAAAAATTCTCATGTATACACTGCAAATCCCACAGACTTGATCGAGAGAGAAACCAAGCCTAAGCTAACATATTAGTCATCCTGTTGACTATAAACACATGAGTCTTTTGGCCATTTTGTAGCCTTATGGCGCATTCATTTTATGACATAAAGTGAAGATTAACATTGAACAATAGCAGAATGTAAGCAGAATACAAGTCCTACAACACATGCCTTCTAGCCTACACAGTCACTGTGTTGCTGAGGTTTTTCTTGGAAGTCCTGTAGGATTTCTTTCATCTAAAAAGAAGTTCAATTTTATATTAGAATGTATACCTAATCCAGTGTTAGCTATCTTCATAAAGAAGCTTGTCAGCGGGAACTAACAAGATGGAAGTGAAAACATCAAAGTATTTTAATGGGGCAAAACTTCAGGTGGTGGCTATTGGGTAATAACTCTGGTTGCAAAAAGTGAAGTGAGCTTCACAGAAGCACGAGTGTATCTTCAGTTAAATCCTGTTGCAAAAATTATTTCTGTAAAACTTGTATGCAAGATAATCAATCTTGGACTCAGGCTTTGACCCTGAGAAGTGCTGAGCACAACATTTAATCACCTATTGTTTATCTCAGTGCAATTTAATGAGTTAGAACATTTTAACCTATGATTGCCACCTGCCAAATTCAAGGTTTTATGGCACTAGCAGTCAACAAACTCTGAAGGTGGAATTGACATAACATTTATTTGTTCATTAGTAGATATTAGCATAACAGGAATTTGAAATGTAAATACCAACAAATATGCCTATTTCCAAACATATCTGAATGGAATTAGTAGGGTTTCTTTCAGAATTGTATAGTCAGCTGTATAGATACAAGTTGTCTAGCAAGCATTATCTTGGAAAACAACTTGAGGGACAGGCATACTTTAGGATACCTTTTAGCCATACCACTTTAATTCCTGGTCTCATTAGTTAAATAGATTCTGGCAAAGATAATACTTGTAGAGAAGTTCTGCAGAAAGCAGTGCTATTCATTCAGTAGCAGTACATGGGAACAGTATGGCCAGTGTTTCCACATCATGGTTTGAATGACCTGAACACTGGATGTGTTATAAAAGGTGCCCTAACACAAAGAGACCTAGCAGTATATCAGTGAATGCAACAATCTAAACCACTTTGCCACATCAGAATAATTTCATTCATTAAGAGAACAAAGGGCATGGTGTGTTTGTTCTCCCCTTGCTCACCCCATTCTGCCCAATTGCCTTACTTTTTAATAACCTTAGGTGAAAGGCAACTGACTTTTGTTTATTAGCAAGAAAGTAGTTGTACTGATCTTCAGTTTTTACTGATGTAAGGTGCCCAGATAGCTCTGTTTACAAAGCTTAATTATGGGGGAGGGGGGGATTACCCTTCTAATTAAAGTTGAGAAACAGATAAAGCATTTAATATCTCTGAAAGTACTGAGACTACCTTACTCGTACTGTGTTATGTTTCAACATTAGTTTTCCATGGTACATCGTCATTGCAGAGGGCAGACTCTCTTGGCAAGTCCTAGGTTAGTTAGCAGCAGGAAAGCAAAACATTATAATTTGTAGCTTCATGTTAATACCATAGACTTACTCTGGAATAATAAAATCTGTAGAGAAAAGCCTCTTATAAAAACATGGACCTCTGACTCAGGATACTCATACAGTAATGTAAATGCTCCCAAATGCTACAAAATCCCTTTATAGGGCATGGCTAGAAATTTAGAATTGGATGCCTTAAAAGAAGCGAATAGTAGTTAGTTCAAAAAGACAAATGATGTGATAAAACAGTCTCTGACTTCACTGGTAGAACAGACAAGAAGCTGGAGATAATAAGTAAGGCTAGTTAGGGGAGTTTGATGTTCAGCAGCTGGAAAACTGATATAGGCAAAAAAATATTTGAATGGTCTAATGATAATAGATTTTTAAGTATAAATTTTAACAACAAATGTGTGTGGCCAATTATGACCAAAAGTGTTTCCTAGAAAGATCCAGAAGGGCATAAAAATGGAAGAAGAACTGGACATAGAAATCAAAGAATGGGTTTTTCATAAGCAGAGTTTGAGTATTAAATAAAGGTCAAGGGCAGTCAGCAGTTGTATTTGCAGGTCCAATTTCAATAATTGACTTGGAGCCTGCTGTTAAACAACTTCGTGTAACTGTTACTGAGGAAAGGGAGAAGCTGCTCTGAGTAAATAAAACTTGAAGCGATTTGCAACTCTTTATCTGATATATTGACAAATGTCAACATGCAGAGATACTACAGGCAAAAGTGAAGGAGCACTATGGGAGAAGCAAGACGTTTCAGTCAAAAATCTTCTCTTCCTCTTTCTCTGTGCTCTAATGCTTTGTTACCTTCTGGCATTATGGTCACCATGTGTGCTATGGTTAGGTGTTTTTCCTACAAAAGAACACATGGATATGAAAGCAAGCAAGCAGATTTTGAAAAGGATTTTTCACCTGTTCTCCCTTTTCTGGTTTCCTGAAATATTTGGCTGTCCTTTAAGTAACCTTACTGGCAAAATAACAACAGGCAGTCTAAAAGCAAAGATTAATAGTAAAAATGGCCAAAAGTAGAAACCAGTTTCTGACTGTAGTTACACTGATACAAATTTAGTATAATTCTAATGAATAATTAATTTAAACCTATGGGATATGGATAAAGTAATTGTAATATTACAGTTGATGTTATAGAAGTTATTTACTCTTCCCAGTGCACCAAAAATGTTACTGTTGGTAAAGTAATGCAAGAAGATTTGCATGAAGAAATTTGAATAGATTAGTCAATAGATTATATTGCTGAGCAGATTGGAAATTACATATGGTATTATTTCATTTCTATGTCACCCCAGCCCAAGTTGGTAGTGCTATGGACTCATTTTTCATTTCATGACTCTTCAATGGAAGGTTGTGAAACAGTCCCTCAGCAACAAAAACAGTAGCTAAGAGTCCTTGTTTGAATTATTAGCAGAGTTTGAGGACTAAATGATCACAGATAGGGAATCTCCCTTGGCAGCAGGGGTTCTGTGTTTAAGAAACTGGAATGTAGAAGCCCTAGATTTAGAGCTTTAGGGTTTCTTCTCATATATATCTAACAAAGCATTTAACTTGACATTGCTTGGTTTCTTTTTTGTGAAATGTAGAAAATACTGTTCTCCTATGGCAAGGTGTTACGAAGATTTAAAAAAAAAAATCATTGTTGTGATCTGGTTTAACCCTCTACTGCTTGGGGCACTGTGGAAATACCGTCAAGAGATTGATTAGAAGTTGTACCTTCATGTCCCTGCTGAGAACCAATGAGGAAGCAAACACTATGAAATCTAGTCCTGTTCCACCAAATGTCTAGCTTTCTGGGATGAGCTGAACCTTTGGATTTTTGTGACTTCAGTGTAGTACATTTTATGAGGATTACAGTTCCAATTGGAGTTTGTAATATATTTGTTTCTAGTAGCAATATTGTGTACAGAGTATTCAAATATTTATCTCTCATGTTCAGATTGTTTTTTGCTGAATAAATAAATAGAAGCAATACAGTTATCCTGTGGTCTTTGCTCTGGTGTTAACAGGCAAATACATGTTTTCATCTGTAGCCTTTTCCTTTGTTTTTGACTACATGATGAGAACCCTGTTATGCCAGAATTACATTTGTGTTCCAAATTTACCCCTAAAAACATTAGAGAGACAATATTCTGTCTCTTTCAAACTATAAAATAGGCTGGGTTTGGATCCGGTGCTTAAAGCCTGCCACCTTCCCATTTGGTCTTAGAAAATTCTTCATATTTTCAGAACTTCTCAAATCATAGTCTTGTAAAGGTGTGAAAAAAATGCCACTGCATTAGTAAAAGACAATGTATCTTGTGACCTACATAATACCTCAGCTGTGTTTGGATATTAACAATGCCCATCCCATAGGTCTGCCTGTCCAAAGGAGAGGAAGGTTGTGCCTCGAGTAAAGCTATGCAGAGACCTGGAACATGGGTCTGACTGTTGCCAGCAGCAGTCCTCTTCACTCTAAAAGAGTAAAGGCCTGTATGAATTGCTGAGAAGAAATATGAAGTCTCGAAGCAAATGAAAGAACAGATAATTCTGAAACAAACTGCGTTTTGCTTATGACTTTGTATTTCATATTTATATTCAACATTGTAACACATCTTACATACTTCAGCTTTGTGTCTTCCTTAACAGTCATGTCTTCCCAAGAAGTCAGTGTGACTACAAACCTGTACAGCTAAACTTTGCTTGTAGTCTAAATATAGCATATATTAAGAATATGCTTAGCAAGGCATTGCAGCTATGACCGTTTCATCTCTCACTGGAAATAATGAGCACCAGATAAAAAGTCTCAGTGGTTGAAGTTTTTCTACATTTTAACTTACTTTGTTTCTGAATCTTAGATGAAAACAAAATGCCTTTTTGCACAAAGGATAAAATAAATGCTCAAAATGAGTAAGAAATTATTAGTTGGTATGGAAATACCTTTATGGCAGAAATGAAGCCAGGTTTTAGCCTCATCTAGGTAGTACATTAAGAAGAGAAAGGACAAAATAGTAACACATGCGTTAGACTTTGAAGTCCAGTTACCAGTTCACACAAAAGTAATTCTTTTATTCATGTTAGCTAATTTAAGCTATGCAGGCATGTGAATACAAGTTATAATTAAACCTGCATTTTGCTATGTAGCATATCCTTACTAGCTCTTTTTTCTTTAAAGCATGTCCTGAAGTCCTACTGACTGAAGTGTGCTTAAATGCTTAGCTGCATATTCCTGATGAATTGAAGTATGTAACTAATGGTAAGGCACACATATCAACATACAGCTGAAACAGGATTAAAAGCAATATCAGAGCATAAGACTCTGGAAGCAGAGTATGAGGTATAGATATCAGTGCCTCAGAAAATTGTAACAAGCCTTGAACAATACCAGTCCAGAAGGTGAATTGTGTGTCGGTCAGACGTATTTACCAAAAGGATTGCGGTTCAGCCACTTTTTGAAGACAAGGAATAGGGAAAAGGTTACAGCAACTGCAGATTGTTTTAAAGGACTACCATTTAGTTGAAAAGCAGGAAATACGGGCCAAGGTACTAATTCTTGAGGAAAAAAATAGATGTAATAAGTAAGGAGATATGTGACTTGAAACCAACAAGGTAATTAGGAAGTCTTAGAAACAAATCATATCTCTCCAAGGGGTTTCTTTCAATTGTAACTGTTCCTGAGGCATTTTGTGATGTTTCTGTAGGTACAGTTCTACACATCTGAGGTAATAAAAGTTGAAGCAATGATACACCAAAGGAATCCAGATGAATCAACTTCTGCTCCCCCACTAGGACAGCAGATAGATACATTTTTAAGCTGGGAAGTTAAGAAAATAGCACTACACTGGAAAATACATCTGGAAGAAGGAAAGCAAATGTGCGTAACAAAGTGGTGTTTCTTTTTCAGCTCCACTAATCTCACTGTACTGGGGCTATTAAGTAAATAACTTGCATTTTTAAATCACTCAGCTGTCTCCTTGGTTTCTAAAAGCAACTCACATATGCAAACCTGAATGGGATCTGTACTGTAGGAATAACGTGAACTGAAGGTAATCCAAATGTTTTTGAAGCACGGTGCCTTCTAGGTTTGGGAGCATCCACTTAAATATGTGTATAACCACCTCCACCTTTGCATGAACTGCTCTTGGAAGGTTAACGTGGAATATAACACTGGAGACATTCAGGACTGGTTATATTGCTTTCTCCGCAAAGTGGTTTGGTTGACTGCTGGCTACTGTACAAATGCTGTAATTCATAAAAAGTGATTTCAGTACTGGGCCCACTTATGTGGGAAAGGTAGGATAGTTTATGTCAAAACAAGTTTACATATTGTCTTTTCTAAAGTTATGATGAGTGACTAACGTTGAATATAGCAGGCTGTTAAACATAGCACCTTATAAAACTTTATTCAGCAGCTGCTTGAGTATGTGCTTTAATGTGCAAGAAGTTCAAAAGACCTTATTTCAAATGTTTACAGAAGCAGAATATTAAGTAGGGTCTTCTTAATTTTAAGTTTTTTCTTAATTCAACTTGCTCTTGGAAATCCACAGGTCAAAGTGTCGCTGTATTTTTATTATCACAGATTTTTAAGAAACTGTTCTGATAGTGTGAGTGGAAATGAGAAAGGATCCCCATGCAAAATGGATGATCTTCATAATGAGAATGGTTGCCCATTCTGAAATCACATGCAGAAAGCTACTTAAAAACATAAACAGTATTTGCATCCAGTATTTGCATCTTCAGCTTAATCTTTCTGTATTATAGCAGTAATGAGAACATCTCTTTAGAAGACTGGACCCTCTGTCTCAGGAAAAGCAGAAAAGCCTATACCTCAGAGAGAGGTTTTTATGAAGTCTCAGAAGCTCAATATGGATCTGTAATAAATGGAACAAATCAGTATCAGGTTCTGCTGTGGTGAAGAAGAGAAGTGGCAGGGCTCAGCAAGTGTATTTGAGGGGATTGTTCACTTGAACTGATTGAAAGCAGGGAAAGAGGAATGAGGAGTGAGTTTAGGGGGTTTCAGTGGGAAGGGGGTCTGTGGAAAGGAGCGGGATTATAGAAAAAGGAAGGAGAAGGATGAGGGAAGTTCTGGGGCTTTGGGGAGTCTCTCTGCACACTCACTAGCCCTCATGCCTTCAGGTGACAGGATCCAGGACACATCCTTCTGCCTTCCCTACCTCCCAGTAGCCTCTCCTCCCCACACAGTCCACTCCCATCTTAAAACCTAGAGGCCACTTCTTCCTTCCTTTTCCTCCCCTGAATCCCAGTCAGCTCCCACCCTGCCTAGACGAAGCATTCACCTGACTCGGCACAGATGGGGCAGGGAAGGGACAGCCAAAAATAAGTAGACAGGTTGTTGCCAGGTTTCACACTAGCAGACCACACTTCACACACTCCAGCTTCAACCCCAGCTACATTTTGCAAAACAGGTAACAAGGCCACATACTGTTGTTTACTTGGGCTGTGCCTGGAAGTTAAACTTGCCTATTGCCACTGGCATTGGTGAGAAAAACTTCCACAGATTTCAGCTGATTTCCATGAGTAAAAATTGAATGGTTTGTTAGCAATTCCTTTTTTCCCTTGGGTCTTTGGAGGAAGGTTGAGGGAGCCTTTATTGCCATCGCTACTTTTTGCAGAGCTATTTGGGTGCTGGTGGTATTTGCACAGCAGTTTTAAGATGCCTCCATCAGCTGCTAGAACATATAACAGTATATATACATTGTTTATGTTCTTCTTTATTGCTCCCCACAGAATAAAATTTCTGAGACATTTTTCCTTCCCTACCAAACAAGGTAAAATAATAGTTAGGGTAAAACACGTATAATCCTTTGGGGAGAAATATGGTATAGCAAGAGTTAAGGACCTTATTGACTGAACCAGCTGTACGGCATTACGCTATTTTAACAATTTAATTCTGCTTATGTGCACTGTGTAAAATCAGGTGTAGAAAACAGCTAGAGGCAAAGCCTGTTGTAAGTCCCTAGTATGTTAGCTATGACATTTAGACTTTTTAAGGGTGTGAAACATACATAACAATTTGTTCATACAAAAGCATGGACAAAGGCTTATTGCCATTTAACAAAGAAACAGCTGCTTTGCCCTGGAGAACAGAAGATGGTCACTGGCAGGGAAGGATTCAGTCTCGAATGAACAGAGTGGGCTGTGCTGTCATTGGCTTGTTTTTACTGGGAAAATGTACTAATAGAGATGTTAATTGACAATTACATTAAATGTGAACTTGCCCTTACTATGGCCAAGGGCAGATCCATGTTAACTGCTTTTGTCTGAGATAATTACAATTAGTCGCTGTATTTAAAAACAGAGTGTATTACTACATTAAAAAGTTCATTTAGTATTTTCTAACCAAAGGGATTCAAAGGCACAATGGACGTGCCAAATAGCTGACTTTAAATATCAGCAAGGAACTCTAAAAAAGCTGTTCTGTTTGCAGGCACAAGCAAGTTGTCTTGAATTAGGACATCTCTTAGCATTCCTTACCACCCCCTCTCACTTTTCAGGCTGTATTAACCTGCTTAATACAGGGTCTCTGGATGGGGAAACGTGTGACTAGATTTCTGTCAGGATAAGGCTCCCCTCTTGACAGACTTTCTGCAGTAGGTCTGCACCATTAAATATGCATTAAGACTTGCAGAGACTCAGGAATGAGACCAATTCCATACACTTTATAGTAAAATGTACTTGCAAACTAAGAATAGGCAGAATGCTAATTTCTTTTATAGTCCTCTTATTTTATACAAACTGTAAATGACTAGCTACTATTCCACATTATTATTTACAGGAAACTGCAAGTATATAGTTAAGAGAGAAAATCATGGGATTTAAACCAGATACTACTTAAATTGTTGTACTTAATTATACACACTCAGCTGTCCTGTTTTTCAATTAAAGACTGAAATGAAGAACGCCTTTTGCTAACACTTGTTCTCAATGCTATTTTACTGTATCAAGACTCACCCTTAAATATAAATATGTAAAGTTTTCATGAAGATAACTAAAATAATAAATCTAGATTTTTAACAAACTTTTGTTATCTTTGCCGTGTCTAGTATCATATAATGCAAATTTCTTTAGGTTATGGTGGGAATGTGAAAATCTCTGTTTAGGGAGTTAATGCTATAAGAAGCACCCCCGTTGCCTGCTGAAGTGCACTGTATAAGTTTTGACTTCAATGTGTGTGAAAATTGTTTATTCCTAGTCAGCTTTTCTTATTCCCTTGCATGTCATCCAGAAAAACATCAGGACAACCCAAAAAGTTAGAAGAAGGAAGGAAGGAACCTGGTTTATATGCAGACTCTTTGGAGAGATTGTGATCTGAGAAGGGAGTAAATTTTTTACTATTTGACACCTATTGACTTTAACTTTGAATTAAGTCCTGCACTCCTGTAACTTCTTATTGACTAATGAGCTGGAGTTAGGGATTTTCTAGTATCTACAGTCTGCTTTATGAATAGGAGCCTGAGTAAACCAAGAGAGAATCTATGCTTCAAACCCCAGATTTCAAGAACTCATAAATGAATGAGCTTTTAAAGATCTTTTTCTTTCCAGATTCGATTTTAAAAAAAACAACAACAAACAAACAAAAAACCTCACAAAACAACAACAAAACCAACAACAACAACAAACCCCCCCAAAACAACCCCAAACACCACACCAGCAAGGGGATTTTTACAGTGATCAAGGATGTTTTGGGAGATAAACAAGGCTTCTAAACATCTCCCACTTTCAGTGCAATGGAAACAACTAGAGTAGAACAGGAAAAGCTTCGTGTCTCCTGTGACAGAAAACCAGCCAACAAAGCACAGACTTAAGAAAAAGACAAAAAATGGGACGTAACAAAAAAGTGATGTAAGATCTGGTTGGTGAAGTACTTGCTAACACGGGGGTTTGGTTAGGTTTGCTTATCTGAAATCCAGCTTATATGGGTTTTTGTCAGAAACTACAACCAAAGTTCCTTTTTTATTACTCGAGCAGTAATCCTCACATTCATAGTAGTATCTGGGCACACTTCATACAAATAACTTTGAATTTTCTTTCAGTCTGTACTCAGAGATTCTCATGTCTGGGATTTACTTTTAAAATCTTGTCTATCTTACTAGCATTTACCATGGAAGTGTGAGTTATAGTATCTATAGAGTGAGCACAACGTATATAATACACACTATAAGAGATTTTGTTACTTCTGACACTATTGTATCTCAGCCACACAGGGTAGCAGAGGACTACACCTAACATCTGACATTCTAAGGCAGTTTAAAGAAAGTTTAACTCCATCAGTAAATTCACTGCTGTGCTTTTGTGCTTCCAATTATACACAAATATTCTCAACATTTTTCACATATGCAGTTTAGCACATTAGCACATATAGCCACTTATCTCGCTTATTACCACTGCAACATTTTTTCATATTAATGTCCAACAAGTCTCTGAAGCTTATCTTTTTTGCTTTTTCTACAGTACAGGTATTATAAAAATAAATATTTAATCCTTTTGTCCTTTTGCTCCTTTTCACTCTTTATGCAGAGAAAATTCAGTGTCAATATGAACTTTGCCCAAGACAGTTCTGAAACATGAGCCTACAATTGTTAATTTTCAGTTGAACTCAAGCAACTTCATTCTGTGAAAGCTCTTTGTAGGCATGTAGGCAAAATCCATTAATAGTACTATAGTGTGATAAGCCTAGAACAGGCCCTCTTTCCTGTGTTCTTTGCAAACTAATATTCTACTGGTGAATAAAACAAAAGCAAGATCATCAGCCATCCAAACAGGACAGCAATACAATTACTTTTACTTTACCAAGAGCAGCAAAAGGTAAATCTGCTGAAAACATCTTTGTTTCTATTGCATATGCATCCATTTGACAAACTTTGATTACCACATGCTTTCTTATTTTCCGTATACTCACCCTCCACTTGCTGTACCCTGTATTTTCAGTTGCATTATAATGATGCCCCAGCCTGTAGCATTGGATGCAGTCATCCACTGCTAAGCTATCACATCCTGTGAAGCAAGTGACATACTTGGTGCCATAATAGAGGAGGGGGGAGGCCTTATCCCTCCCAGTAAATCCACCTCTGATACCTGAGCCAGCAAGCTGTTCTTTGGTTTCATCAGGAATACTAAAGGTGTATTCATATTAAACTCAATTTCAACTTTTTCACTAGTGATACACCTTACAATTCTTACATTCCTTTTTTGCTCTGTCTTTTTCCTCTGAAGGCCTTATATGTTATCTTGTCTCTGTGTAAGAGTTTTTGCATACATGCATTAGAAGATAATCTAAAGCTCGATAATCTAAATAGGGCTAAGATCCTGATATCTCTTTCCCCACTCTTTGAAAGTGGAACAGAAAGACTGTTTGCCAGAAGTCACAGAGAAAAGCCTGCAGGAAAGCCAAGAAACAAGATTGGATTTTTTACCTCCCAAGTCAGTACTCTAACCACAAGCCCAGCCATCCTTTCTTGCTGATGTCTTGGCAGCTGGATTATAAACCTATCTTGTGAGTAATAAAACCAGTTAGTGATGATCGTCTGAACAGCACAAACCCAGTAACGCTATAGATGTGCTAGGGAGCGGACTTACACAGCCAAGAAGCTCAGCTGCATTACAGTCAAAGGTATAGGAATAAATGTGACAGAGGACATGCACACTTGGAAATGCATTTCCACTCAGGCAATTTACTGTGCGGGTGGGAACTTCCCAGTAGCACTTTCCCTCTTTTCCCACTGTTCCTACGTGGGTTTGGGATGAGAGTCTAAAGACAGCATGTGAATTCAGCCACTTCAGTGCATTTCTTTCATCTATCTTACAAGCAATTACAGCTCCAACAGTGGGAGAAAGCAAGACCAGGGTGTGAATATTCTGAGTCCATCTTGAAGAATTAGGAATTTGTCCTTTGAGCATCCTCCACATAGTCATGAGGATGGCAAAACTCACAAGTAGCTGGCCCATGAAGGAACGAAGGGAATCACAATTTAAAAGACGTTGACAGATCTCTCAGCCAAACTGAATCTCAGATCAGGAAAATAGGTCACAATAGTCAGGTTTTTTAAAACCTCATTAAAGGTTAGGTATTCTATGCGGTAACTGTATAGATTTCAGCTATGGGAGCAAGTCCAAAGCATGCTTTACAGGGTCCTTTGACTCTCACTAACATGTTTTTCTTTTTTCCCTTGAGGGAGAGGCCAGCAGCCAAAGTATAAAGTTCTTGTCTTTAACCCATTTGAAGAATGGGTGAGGACAAATACCTGTTCTATTTTTTTCTGTTTTATTACAGCATGAAGGATAGATAGATTTGCATCATATCTGATTTTTGTAGTCCTGGCTAGATAATAAACTAAAGCTTTCTGTATAACTAGCATGAAATTTAATCAGTTGCTTCTATGTGGAGGATTTAAGAAGACAGGAAAGGTGAACCTGTTAATTCATCAACATGTAACTGTTAATACTTACTGAGGGAATTAAGGCTAAAGATTAATGTTACTCTGAATAAATGAAAAATTGTAACTAGTGGTACTAAAATAACCAGAGATTGGGAAAATATTTCAAGTAAAGCTGTATATATTGTAAGCAAAAAGCACAGTACAGTTTAGAGCAAATGATCCTAATTAGTATTGATCACTAATTCATTTTCACCCTGTTCAGCAGTTCAGCATACATATTAATGCACTGTCTCAGAACTGAATGAGCCTTGGGCAAAAGTAATGTTTTTCACATGTTCCCTGTTTGATATCCAGCTTTCAGAGTTCTTTCTTAGACATATTACAGCATATAGACAGATATTGGTAAAATTCCCAGTAATTTCAGTGGGATACAGATATAAAGTTCTAATAGAAGCATTTTAACCTAGATCCTACCAGGCCCTGCCTACCTTTCCTGATACCATTCTTGCTGCAGTTTGGAAGTTCTGATTTATCTCTGCTGGGACAGTGAGGAGAACATATCTGATGGATTTGGTCTCCAGACAGGGAACTGCCAAGAAATTTCAATTTACCACATTAGCTGACTCGTAATTCTCATGGAGGAGGAGTAGATGGGAGTCACAGTGCAATCAGATCTGACTTCATTTCAGAAAACTTTACATTACTATCTGAATTATTTTCCAAATGTGATTCTGTCTTTCTACATATCCCACATACTCACAGCTAATTATGTACCATGCTGAGAAACAAGGAGAGGAATAGAAACCTAACAATTGTGGCTATAGTACAGTAAATGTTCAAAACACAACATTAAAACCACTGTTGAAATCAGGTACTTAGGAAGAATATGCTAGATTTCAGATTTCCTGTGCAGCTTTAATCCGGTCTGCATCTGCCTGTCTGTGATGACGTGCTGTCCAATTATATAACTCTAATGTCTATTTTCCACTTGACTACTCTCTTAGTCAGTATTCAATTTTCCTTTTTCTTTACTGTTATTACTGCTCTGTGTGGCCCTATGTATTATTTACTCACTACTCGTCAAATCCTGTCTGAGGACAGAATTATTCATTGCTTTGGCACACATTGTGATACTATCTAAGTGCTTCACAGATATTAATTAGTTCACTTTCACAACAATCCTTTAAGATGAGAGAATATTATTACTGCTTTCTTTCAGAAGCAGGAATGAGGCACAGAAAGTTAAAGCTCAAAGTATCTGTTGATTTGGGGTACCTAATATAAGACAGACAGGATTCTGCAATATTTAGCATCAAGTAGCATCCCAGCCAGACCACTTTTAGTATGATCTGGAAGTACAGCTCTGAGTGCCTAACACTGCTGCAGACCAGGTCCAGACCTGCTGTAGTCGAACAAAGCGTGGGCTAGTGGAGCCAGGTACTTCTGCTAGAGCTTCTCCCCACATCTGCAGGTGGTATCTGCAGGGGGTTGTATCTGATATCACAAGGGAGCAGTCCAGTCATTCTGTAAACGCAGGCAATTAGCTCCATATTAGTTTGTACAAAAGGCATAGGTGACATGCACCCGTCTCCTATGGCAGCAAATTTATAGGCAGAAAGATAACCATCAATGAACTCACCCACACCTATGAGATGTGGACATTAAGGCTAACAAGCTCTTGAAGACAAGTGACTGTAGCAACTGCATTTTGGAAACCCCTATGGAGTTTTGGAACCTATGGGGTTTTGGAAGCCCATGTTCAAATGGGGCTGAATTTTGCACGTGGTCATGCATCTGATATGTAATTGGTATGTAGCAAGCATCTTTTGTTACCACATTATCTAGCTATCTAAATGCTTACTTCACACTGGGATACGGATGAAAGTAAGCCTAAAATATGTGACAATAGTGCTGGACATTTTAGATCAGGAAATTAAATTATTATCAGAGCATGCAAAGTGACTTCAAAGATTAAAGACATTGAACAGCTACTGAGAAGAAATATTAATTTCGAGTTTTTACATTATCAGAGTGTAGAACTGCAGCAGTAGAATAACTAAAAAACACTTTTCCAGCTTGCAGAATAGCCCAGTGTCTTTTTATAGTATTGTCAGAATGCTTTGTTGACTCTGGGAACAAGTGAAATAAGAACAGGAAACTGAATTTGATCTCTCAAATTAGCAGAGTCCTCTTGCACTATTTAAGTACCAAACCTCAGAGGATGCTGCTTTTCTATGGTGCTAGACTAAACCCAGGATTACAGAATTACCACTTGTTTATATGTTGGTCCCAAATCTCTATTGCTGGGCAGTCTATGCACATTAGCCCTCCCAGAATTACGGTTCATACAAGAGATCATTACCGTTGTTTGCTCACTGACGGCTAACTGCTCTCTATGGCTCCCTGTACCCAGGAAGAATGAAACATGTTTTGGCAATTGAGGCCCTAATTCTTGTTCCTGAGCAGAAAAGGGATATCTCCAAAATACACAGACTCAGGTGGGAGAACTAAATCCAAAACAACATACAAACTGTATCAAAGTAGGGAGGAACTAGAAAGCATCGCCTCCTCAGTTGGGTCATGTGCTTAAACCTAAAATGTTGTACATAAAAAAAGCAAAACCATTGCCCCAAAAAATCTAACATTGCACCAGTGGAAAAAAATGTCATAGGCTGTAAACCACTGGTATGTGACTTAATAGTCTGTCCTTGTTCTTAATCCTGTTATTGTTTCCTTTCTATTTGTTTCCACAGCAAAATTCCAGCAGTGATAGAAAATGAATAGCAGCGAGACAGCGTGGAGTCCATCTGAAACTGTCTGGTGGTTCTTTCTCTCTGAGATTGTTGCTAGAATAAGGTTTAATCCTGCAGCCTTTACTTCTCTGATATCCTCACTGAATGCTATGGGAATAGCAGTGTGAGTGGGGAGTTGGCGAACTGGACAGACAGTCAGTCGTTATCCAACATCCAGCTGCCTTTGGCTACTATCTCTTAGTATATTTTGCTGAATGAGAACGATTACACTAGTAATCAAATCTCCTTGGTTTTAGAACATTTCTCTCTATCCATTTTGTCTTTCACTCTCATTCTCTGCTTCTAACTTCTTTATCCATCCATCAGTCATTTTCTATATAACTGAATATATTTTGAATTGATACAAAATGCCAACAGCACTAACTCCTCTGACTACATGTCAAAGCCCCCTCTGTGGTTTGTGGTTCTACTTATGGTTAACTTTTCTGAATGATCTTCCTGTGGCTTTGTTCAGCCCTAGCACAAAGAAGCCCCACCTCTCTTTATAAATAACAGAGTCCGTGCTCTTTGGCCATCTGTAAGTAGCTTTGACTGGCCCCAAAGAACACTACAATCTATAGGGAACAGCTAACACACCTAAAATGCCCATTAAAGATCTGAATCATTTTTTAGAACTTCTCTCCAAGAATAAGTAATCACTTAAACTCCAGTATTACAAATATGACTACAGAACTATCCTATTAGCCTGCACAGACCTAATTTACCTTCTTGGTACAGCAAAGATTAATATGGAAAAAAGAGCTTTTACTGTGAAAATAAAACAGTTTCTATAATATGGGAATTAAATCTGCCTTTATAAACATCATTGCTCTCTCATGATCTCACTACAAATATTTTATTTCTTGCACAACATGCTATCTAAACATAAACCTTAGCACATAAAGTTTAATTAAGGATCTTCTGACCTTCAGTAGAACAACAGACAAGCAATAGATTTCACACAGCAATTCTGCTCTACTTTATTATAAAAATAGCTGTATTGATAAATATTTGTTGGGAGGAAATTATTGTAGTAATGGAAAGAAAGTCCTACCTTACATACTAACCCAGTATCTGGTCCTATGTTATAAATGTTTACATGTACAGAGATCATTGCTTAGAAAGATATGGTAAAGACTGAGTGAGATTTTGCCAGTATGTTATATGATACAATTACTTTTTTAAGAAGAAAAGCAAGTCTCCCATTATCTTTTTCCTATGTGGCACGGATTCTTTGCCTATAGGCAAGCACACAAAGCAGGCCAGAAAACATGTTTTCAGATTTTTCAAATACAACATGTATGAACAGAAGCTCAAATAAGAGAAAAGAGAAAAAAGTTTTAAATTTCAGGCCTAACACTTCATTAAACCACTCATTACTCATGTCTGTGGGTTATCGTAACTGTCTAAGCCTTGTAAATCCAGATTCACAGTAAACTTAATATGTAATCTTAAAGAAAAGTCTGGCCAAGTGCTGTCTTCTGAGCTGAACCCGTACTATGAAAGAACATGTAATTTCAGAACTAGTATGGATGATAATGTTAAAATTAAGGATGTAAATTCTGCACTGATAGACACTACATGCAACTCCAATGAAGATAAAAGGATTATGTGGTTTATATATAAGATTACGGTCCTCAGATTTAACTGAAAACTCTATCTCAAAAAAAAAAGATTTCTAACATCAGATTTTACAACCTCTGCAGCCTTCCTGGCATCGCTAAAGTCAGGAAATTAAGACAGTATGAGATTATTGTTCTAACTCCAACACTGAAGGAAAAAAACAATTCTGATGTAGAAGCCAGATTTTGGTTGGCTTTCACCATGTGGACAGGCAAGGGCAGGCTGTATATTTGCCAATGAATTATTGTCTTTCCTTCTAAGACTGGAAACCTGGGTGAGACACTGGCCTTGTGGTACAAATAGGTGGCCCATAGAATGGAGACATGGCTACCAACAAATTTCTCATTATCCACTAAGTCAGTATATGAGGACAGTAGCACTAGGTCACCATCAATCCCCTATCAGTCACTCTAAACTTGAGATACTGGGGCAAGCCTTCCACTCTCATTACTTGACCCACTCAGTCTCCAGCTGCTCCTTGTCAGTTAAAGATGTTCATCGTAAAAGTTAATTCCCAAGGTACTTTGACATTGAACAGCACATTTATGTCACTCCAGAAAGGAACTGTTCACCAACCATAGCAAACTTCCTGTAAATCCTTCACAAATCACAGCAGCTGCTCTTTAAGAATTTTCCAGATGAGGTGCTTCTACCCTGGAATCAGTAGCTGGCCACCTTCTAGACCAATGTGTTGACTCTCAGTCTTAACGAGGTTTGGACTGAGTGATTAGGGATTCTTTGCTTGACTCTAGGGAACTTACCCACCTTGGTGATGCATGGTGGTGGGTGACTGTCCTGGTTTCAGCTGGGATAGAGTTAACTGTCTTCCTAGTAGCTGGTACAGTGCTATGCTTTGAGTTCAGTATGCAAAGAATGTTGATAACACTGATGTTTTCAGTTGTTGCTAAGTAGTGTTTACTCTGAAGTCAAGGACTTTTCAGCTTCTCATGCCCAGCCAGCGAGAAAGCTGGAGGGGCACAAGAAGTTGGCACAGGATAGAGCCAGGGCAGCTGACCCAAACTGCTCAACAGGGTATTCCATACCGTGTGACACCACATCTAGTGTATAAACTGGGGGGGGGGGGGGGGGATCACCGCTCGGGGGACTAGCTGGGTGTCAATCGGCGGGTGGTGAGCAATTGCACTGCGCATCATTTGTACATTCCAATCCTTTTATTATTGCTGTTGTCATTTTATTAGCGGTATCATTATCATTCTTAGTTTCTTCTTTTCTGTTCTGTTAAATCGTTCTTATCTCAATCCACGAGTTTCACTTCTTTTCCCAATTTTCTCCCCCATCCTACTGGGGGGGTGTGTGTGTGAGCAGCTGAGTGGTGCTTAGTTGCTGGCTGGGGTTAAACCACGACAGTGACTTTCATGTTATTTGGAGAAATGTTCATGGATTCTTGATGTTAAAGAAGAATCTCACTGACTCCAGTTGTGCCTACTAGACACAGTCACAAAGGATGCAGGATGCAGCAATGCAGGATGCCTTAAATCAGTGGCTTCATTTAGCATTCAGTGGCAAAGTCGCAAACTTCAGCTAAAGCCACAAGCCACCTTCATATCAAGGGCCATTCAAGTGATATCTCATTGCTAGCAAATACTCAGAAAGCATTGCCTGCAGCTCTAAAATTTCCTAAGTACACGGAAATATGTATTCTGTAATGTAGTTTTGACTCTAGCACTCATGTCATAACGCAATATTTTCATGGTATATGAGCAACAAAGTCTGTTCAGTTATACCTTTAGTCCCTTCCAACACTTCAACACAGTGAAAATTTTAAATCTCAGAATTCATTTAGTAAGTTCAGTTATTTTCTGGCAAGTAATTATTTTGACAAACATGTCCAGAGCATCAGTACACCATAGGTCTTCAATTCATTCTAGCTATTTAACTTCAGTCTTAACTTTGTTCTTAGGAAAAACTAAACAAAATGAGATCATGGGGGTTTTGTGCTAATTACAGGTTAGCATGTTTTATGTGTAATTTACATGCTAGATTTTCCAGCAGTTACCCCTAGAAGCCTTAGGGAGTACCTAATTTTCAACAGCAGAAATATTCCTCCTCCCAGAACTTCATAGGTGAGATTTTCAGTACTTCTATTATTTTTACTAAAGTGGTCAACCTCAAAACGTGCAGACCTGAAGATCTGATCCATAGAATAGGAGTTTCACATCCTACGTAAGCAAGTAAGCACTTGCTATGAAGTTTAAACACATCCAGAATAAAAACACCAGTCCTACTGCACTCAACTGCCTTGAGTTATTCCTATCAAGTCTCAGGTCAAGACTTCAGTGAGGCAGAGGAGGAGGAAACCTGAGAACTGGCATTCTTCTTGGAACACTAGTTAATTTTTAACTGGTGAAAAATAAGACTGTTTCTACAGCAAGAGTGCATTAGATCCTGCCTTTCAGTGGCAAAACAGAGCTTCCAAGCCCTTAGGCACATTATTCTCTTTTAATTGTTCATTTCCTCTCTACTGTTCTGTGTGCAAGAAGTGAACAGATTATTATCACTCTAAATAATATACTACAGTTTGCCTTCTATAGGAGTTCCTCAAGAATTTGTGAGGCATAGATGCATTTGCCAGTAACTGACATGAAAATTTTTAGAAAACAAGCCATGTGAATAACAAAGCAAATACTTGTAAAGAGTTCCATGACATCACTTTAAAGTAACTTTTATAGTAACTTGGAGTTTTAAAATCATTATTATACAAGCTGCATTTTTATTCCTTCACTGTTTTGTAAAGATGTTGCTCCAACAGCAGCTGCTGTGGTCCTGTCATCCCTCATCCTCATCCTCATCCTTCATCTGCCCTTCTATCATCTCAACATGTCAAAAAAACCTCTTGTAATAGTGGATGTAACATGCCCAAATGATAGTCCTTGCCATGGTTACTTATATTTCTTACATAGTTTCCTAACAAGTGAGCAAATAGTCAGCAAAAGCTGAGATTAGTTTTCTGCTTCTTAAGAGGCCCCTAAAATCAGGAGATCGAGTTTGCAGTTACAAGCAAGCATCAGTACCCTGGAGAGATTTTCCAAGAGGTTGGGCAGATCCAGCCTTTTCCAGGTTTTGAAGGACGCGACCCATGGACTGAAGCTTTCCTTCAGTTAAGCTGGCTGTGTAACAGCAAAGCCTTTACAACTTGCAAGAAATTTTGTAACACAGCATGAAGTCTTGCTGCAGAAAGGGTTATGTTGTCATTCACTGACCAATATAAATATCATGTGATTGGAATGAGACATTAATAAAAAAGAATCCTTTGATATTTCTTGAAAACAGAACACCTGGTATCTGCTGATTAGACACTTGCGGTAGCTGTGATTACATTTTTTACTCCTTCAGAGCTCACGTATATCCAAATCTAACAATCCACCTAGAAGGACAACTCATAGCTCTAAGTAGCAATGGACTCAAAAGCGACACAAGTAGGAGACAATAATTTTCTCACTCAACAAAAATATACTAAATACCATGTGGAAAATAGCTCTTTACCATCCAGCTTCCCAAAGTGTCACCCCCATGTTCCATTCTCACATACATTTTATTTTACTATCTAGCTCTTCCATATAACCACTGATGCAAAGATGTTTTTCTGAATACAATGGCCTTGCTATTTCTTTCCCCAATTATTTGCTAACAGGTGGTAGATAAAAGTTCTGTATGTTGCAAAATGTAGGAGAAATTGCTTTTGGATGGCCTTGCAGTTTCTGAAGAAGATTAGGACTTTAGGTCTCTCCAATAACTTACCTTTGAAGTATCCATCTGGATTACGTCAAACTGTAAGCATAGATAATAGAAGCACTAATGAGCACTCTTTAGGATAAGATGTATCAAACATGCAGAAGATCGCACTGCGCAGAATCATCCGAGAAGGGTCAAACAGCAGACAAGTGAGGAAGACTACTGAAGACCACCAGAGGATTCCTGAAGACCACCAGAGACCTCGAGTATGCCTGCACGAAGGACATTTACATATGATAATGAGTTCCCAGAAATCAGATTAATATGTATATAGAACTGTATATAAACGATGCAATTAGCCTGTCCAGGTGCACACAATAGGAGGAGAAATGCCCTGTGTGCCCAGCACTGCCATAAAGGATACCTGCTTAATAGTCTCCTGACTATTGAGTCCTGATTTCGGCTTTTCACGGCATCACCACAAAGCTTAAACTCCCATATTGGGTGTAACAGAGCCAGTACCAGTAAAATCCATGAAGTCCTACTCTTCCTTACATTTTTCACATATTGCCAAGTCTGAAGTGACAGCATCTCTTTTGAATGACATGTGAAGTAGATCATGAGTGGCATCCTTGGGTGCTTTGGTAAAAGTAATTGCAGTGCTCTGCCTAAATTCATTTGGATAATTACAACGCTCTCATTTGAATTCAGCCTATTAGCTTTTGCTAGAAGTGTTCTTGTTCGCTTCATCCTGCCAGCCTTTTCATTTTTTTGCCCTTTCAGCAGTTACTGAATTTCAATGGTAGTTGAAACACTTCTCTTTGGGGAATCAAGCAGACAGAGAATTGCAACAACGCAATCTATTATTTTAAAGTCGTGTCAAGCAGGATGCACCTGTACTTCTTTACGATATGCATCAAAAAATGTGTTATTCTCATGAATTTGTGCACCTTACATTTTTTGCAATTTACAATACAGCTTTACCAGGATGCCTGCTTTCTGTATTTTCCACGAGTTCAACATGAATAAAATACTTAATCCCGCCTCCCCCCCGCCCCCCCCCCAAAAAATACCGAGAAATAAGCTTATATTAGCTTGAAAATAGCCCGTTGTATGTTGAAATCCTGGGGGTTTCTGCCTTTGATTTGCCTTCCCGCACAAGTATTTCGCAGACTGATGGTGATGCCTGGCACCAGCAGGCAGCAGGCCCCGCGCGGTTCCCTTCTCGCAGCTGTTTTCCCGTCTCACCACAAGATGGCGGTGTGACCACAAGATGGCGGGGTGACCCCTTTGCGCGGGCACCCGGTTTCTCCCCGCCAGCTGTTCCAAGCTGCCAATGGATCCCATCCCTGTCCTTCGGGAATCCGCGGGAGATACGGAGACCGTAAATATGTGCGGTCAGCCAAAGAGAGCGTGGGCTGAGGACTGCAAGGCCACCATAACTAATTGCCTGGCTTCAGTTTTGCAAAGAACCGCTCTGCAATACTTCCCACGGCAAATGGTGGTTTCCTGCCCACCATGCAGCGTGGGGCGAGGCCTTCACATGCACACGCACAGAAAGAAAAACGGGAAAGAAAACCCAAGGCACTGAGCTGGCAATTAAGGACATTGATCCTGCTCTTGCCAGATCTGCTCAGAACGTTTAAAATTGCCTCAGTAATCAATTGTTGTTAATATGCATTTCTCAACTGAAGTGTGCTATAGATATTTGAAGAGTGTAGCACCGTAAGCATCAAAAGTTCCTCAGCATTGCAGCACCACATCCATATTTAAATTTGAAAGCCCAAAAATATATTTGAAGTTGCTGGGATGTTTGCATTTCAAAGGTGTTTTCTTTTTCCAATTGACATATTCTCCATGTCAGCAACGAAGACATATGTAGGAAAGATGGTGCTAATTCCCGATCCTTTAGGTGGCAGAGAGAAGAGGGGACTGGGTCCGAGGAGAGAGCAGGATGGGAGAGCAGAAAGAGGCTACACGGCTTCCTTACCAAAATCTCCCCGATTCCTTGTCCTGCAGAGTAGAAAGGGATCCTATAAACTTCTGTAGAGCTTTGCTTATGACATGAATTTAAAGGGTATTCAAAGCATCTTTTGTGCTAATTAGACCAGACAGACAGTTCCAAGTATGCTTAACATAGACATTTGAAAGACTAACGCAACTGTTTCTGGGAATAGATGCAGCTGTCCCACAGTGAGCTGCACTGAGGTGGTGACTTCTGTTTTCATTTAAAGTGTAAGTATAGGCAAGTTTACCTTTTCCCAGAGAAGATGGGAATAATTAAAATAAAATAAAAAAAATAAAAGAATGCGGTATTCCTGCACAGTACATTTATTAATGAAGTGCAAAATTGAAGTAAAGTAAGTCAGGCTATCATCACAGAATTCAGTAGGGACAGTAATAACTTTCAGCAATCTCTAAAAGCATGCTATCACAACCAACCAGGCATACTGCTTCACTTCAGGGTTAAAGTTTCCTCATCAGATGAATCATTGGCTAGCAAAACAGAAAACAGCTGCTGAACAGATAACAGGCAATGCTCCAGGTTATTTTTATCACTATTTTAGCAAGCCATACATTCGGAATTGCATTTTTAAATGATTTCTGGAGGACAGCTTGACAGGAGATGAGCCAATAGTTAAATAAAGTAGCATAACTCTCCTTTCCCACAATATTCAATTAAATGGTTGCCCATTAGTGTAAGTTATCTTGAACCCTTCAGCTACCTTTGAAAGTCTCCTTACCTTGTGATGCAGCCTTCATGACCCTAAAATCAAATAGCAACCTTAGAACTTTAATTATAGATGTGTCCAGTAATTGTGCTCTGCTATCAACTCAATACAGAAGTTAATTTCTGATAGCTATCAAAATTCAGCTGCCTCTTTCTTCGTGACTCCATTAACAACCAAAGTTCCCATATAAACTGACTTGCCATTTTCATGGTAATGGAAGATCTAAGGGCAAGAGAGAGTCAGAGCTCTGAACAACAATAACCAAATAAGAAGGGATAAAAGTCTCTTGTTTGATTATTTCTAGCATTAGTGCAATGGAGGGAAAGAAACATTTTCACCATCAGTTGCCATAGTGCATTCTGCTTTACATTACCAAGCCCAGCTAGAGGGATTTTCTGGCAAACATACTAAAATTTGGAAATGCTTTTCCCTTTTCACTGCACTTTCCTCATAGATGTTGTTAACCAAACTATTAACACTTGTAGGCATTATTTGCCCTGAGATCACAGAGTAGCAAGATTACACCACAGAGAGCCTTTGAGGTCATCAGTCCTGCTCCCCAGACATATGCAGTAGATGGGATCATAGATTAAAGCTGTTAAGCTCCAGAAGATGAAGGTTACTGGGACAATGTGATAGCATTAAGGATTTGGAACTGTCTTTACTGCTTTGCTGGGGAAAAGTAACTGCCCTCTCCTGGAAGCTGTGAAACATGAGCTTTCACTGCAATTCTCCCTTCACACTTGAGTCTTGACTCCCTGACACGCTGCTGCTTGTAGGTCACTAAGACTGCAGACTCAGCCCTTCAGGCACCCCCTCTTTGGGCAGGCAAGTTCCCTCCTCCTGCCAATGACATGGTTAACCATGCCCGTATTTCACCCATGCACAACTTCTGCAACAACATCCAATGCACTTGATAATTTTACAGTTTACCTAATCTGAAATCTGCTTCGTTTCTTCTGTCAAGCTAATTAAATCCCTTCCCTCAGTAACTTTGAATTTCAGTTAGAAGTACAGAGTTTGCATCTATTGCCCTATATCCCTTGGAAAAACAGAATTATTAAGCTTCCATTCAAATCAAAGAAACATTCTCAATGTCAAACAGCACAATATTGCAATAATCGGAGGTGCATTAAAATTTTGCTTTTACTACTTATGCATGAAAACTGTGCATGTGTTGAAGCCACTCAAGACCCCAGAACTATAAATAGTGCTCTATTGTTAGTGGATAAAAGATGAAACAAGTCTCCTGGCACTGGAGCACAGCACGCCCTATTAAATGTTAAGGTCTGCCTGTGCTAAAAGTGAAAGGCGACATCAACCACTAAACTAGCCTGAGGGTAAGGCATATGATTGGGAAGAGTTTGCTCTGACTCTGCAGCTTCCCCAAAGCGACCTGAGCAGCAACTTATCTTTCTGCTTCAGCAATGGCAGAAGCTGTTATAAGACACTGGGTGGAAACTCCCATACGCTATCAAGAGCAGTTTGCTGTCCAAGAGCTGGAAGCACACAAACTGGACCACTCTTTATATGCTTTGCCGGGCCCTTCTATGGCTGCACTGAGCAACAGAAGGTGTACCACAGAAAGTACGTCTGGGGCTGGGAAGAGTGGCCAGGAGGAGGAAAACACACGCTTTCAGGTCTTGCTGGACGTCGTGCAGTTCCGCCCTGAAGATATCATTATTCAGACTTTTGAAGGCTGGCTCCTGATCAAAGCTCAGCACGGACCCAGGATGGATGAACATGGTTTCGTATCCAGAAGCTTTACCAGGCAGTACAAATTACCTCATGGAGTGGAGAACAAAGACTTGTCTGCGCTTTTCTGCCATGATGGCATTTTGGTTGTTGAAATGAAGAAAGCACCGGGAAAGAACTAGAACCTTGTCCATAGTTTATTGGTGAGATAAAATCATTCTCAATATAACAATACCATTCAAGCAATGCTGTGGAGTGTAGTAAGCATGTGGCTGTATTTATATTATAGTAAAGGAAAATCTTTGTATATATTTTTCAGTATGCTGAGTTTATTGTGAAATGTTAGAGTGCTTGCCTCCAGCTACATATGTGTTGGAAAGCCAGGATTTTTGAATAGTAGAAAGCTTAGGCTAGTCACAGCAAGAGAAAAAAACCCAACCATTTGATAACATATCGAAAATAAAGCACATTTATGAGTTCAGTAGGAGGTGTTGTATTTCTAAGGAATAAGCATTTGTCATACATAGTCATAATCATTAAAGAAGCATTTTTCATACATAGTCATAATTAATACATTTTTCTTACGTAGTCATAAGCAATAGATAGATTGTGAGTCTTACAGAAATTTAATTTACGTACCAAAAATCTGTTTGCTAATTTTTGAGATTAAATTCTTCTTCCTTAGGCTTTGGAAAAGCACACAAACTGAAGGATACTATGAAGGAAAAAAACCTATTTCCACAGTCCAAGCTTGTATACAAAAAAACCCCAAACTTGAGACCTTACTTTTTAGAAGTATGTTGCATGTTTGAATCTGTAAGAAAAAATAATAATCATTGACTATATTTGCTTGAAAGTACAGTAAGTAGAAATAATACTTTCTGTCAAAGACAAATCAATTTGAAAGAAAACTTTCAAAGACATTTAGAAAATTGGTTTTAACATATTTTGCTATCTACTAGCAACTGAAGAAAAAATATATTGCTCACAAATAGTCAAAAGGATGAAATTCTTCCTTGTGAAGCCCCAGTAATAAAAAGGCATTGCTCTAGCACAGATGCCTTCATTCTTACACATTTTAGGTAGTCTTCCTGTTCAATCAGATGAATATTTTATTCTTTATGTTGCTTGACAGTTTAGGCTGAGATCCCACAACTGTGTCTTCAAGAGCAAATTCTTCTGCCTATGTATAGACCTACTCTCCCTGTATGAACTGGGCTCTACATGAATCTAATTTTAAGTACAGGGGTACCTTACTACAGACACAGGTTTAATGTCTGTCCCACTGTCTCTCATTTCATGAGAGTTGTAGAGACAAAAAAAAAATCCACCCACTATATCTAGTATCTGGTCTTCTCAACATAAAAAAAACCCAATGCTGTAAGTGAGTTTGTAAATACTCAAACATTTGAGGCGATCTACAGCTGCAAGTCAAACTGCCTCCTTTTATGTGTACTGAAGATGAGTATGACTGCTGTGCTATGAATAGTAAAGGAATGTGGAATGGAAAGTGCCAAGTTAAATGCAGACTCTTTATGATACTCATCTGCTGTTTGGGCAAATCAAAAACATATTCAAAT
The DNA here is from genome assembly GCF_947461875.1 of Haliaeetus albicilla. NCBI lineage: Eukaryota > Metazoa > Chordata > Aves > Accipitriformes > Accipitridae > Haliaeetus > Haliaeetus albicilla. The sequence goes on from NC_091516.1 coordinate 6,333,181, forward strand.
GAAACTGAATACAAATACAATTTTAAGAATATGAGAAAAATCTGACGAAAAAAACCCCATGCTCTCGCTAGCTGAAGCCAGAGAGTTCCTTTAGTTTAAAATGAAAGCCCCAAGCTTTTGTGTCTGCACATGTCCATTCATTAGAAAGATTTATGCCATGGTTGTTTAGACTTGGAGATATTTGAAGCAACTGATTTTACAAAAGTGGGTAGTTCAATTCTTACATTTTATTTATTATTTGTACTAAAACTCACACGGAATTTGTACAAGAAATGCAGAATAAGGTTTGGATTGTGAATTTCCATCATGTGGAATTATTTTATTTTTTTAATAGAGCAGAAGTCAAGAACCTAGTGTTTTCTAACAAACCAAACCAAATATAAAACATGTGTCTCTACATTTCCACTCAGCCCACACTTTTCCCTCATATTGCCTGTGTTTAATTTGTGGATTGGTTTAAGATAATAAATGGTCACACTAGAAAATCAGATGGAGATTTTCAGCACTTTTAGGTTAAGATGCTTCGTCAGCCAGGAATCTGATGGAAGATGTAACGTGGATTTAAAAAAATGAATTCTAGGTACAGATCTGGATTTAAACTTTACACACCAGCTTTATAAAACTCACAAGTTTAGACCCATGGTTTCTACATCACCTTATGGCACAACTGTTGGGATAGAGTTCAGGATCACCAGTTACTAATCTGCTTTGGTGATTTTTGTTTACAGAGGATTTTGTAAATTTGATCACTTAAAATTATAGGTTATTGTAAAAATTATTCTAGCTATGATTGTAGTGATGGTATGCATAGCCCTAGAGGTGAAAAAGCAGTTCTAAAAAAACAGAACTGATTTAATTATTTCAAATTAGATCATGATTAAACTACTGGAAACTTGGCAAGGAATTAGACCAGACAGCCAAAATCTTATCATCTGTTCTATATATGTTAATACCATGGTTACACACAGCCCTGCTTATGTACACAGGCCTGCCTCACAAAACTGGATGGAGAATTTGGCATTTGGCTGTTCTGTATCTCAGGTCTCTTCACATCACTTTGTGCCTAGGTCTATACTTACACACAATGTCGTCAGTCAGTAACCACTGGAACATACTGACCCAAACATGGCAGGGACATACCCAGGCGGATTTTACCTTCTTTTGTACACAGAGCTTTACAAAAGCCTATGTCCATGCTCCTTGGTGAATGGGAAGTCACCCTGGCCCAGCACCTGAGTGCTTGTGTAAAGGGGACCACGCTGGAGTAGGGACCTGCCACTGCCTTCCTGCATTTTAGCACCAAGAGCGATGCAGAGGAAAGTGCTTCCCTCCTTTTTTAGTGGCAGTTTGTTGAAAGTTCTTGGGTGAATGATTTTTATGTGTTTACTGGAACAGCATCAAAGTACTTGGCAGAGCATTTCCAAATTGTCTGGGAAGAGCTGTTTTCACATATTGTATGTGATGTTTTACTTTTATAATCTGATTAGAACTGAATGTGAATGTCAAGGAGAAAGCTGCTCATGGACAGCAGAATGAGAAATTTATCAACAGCAAAGGATTTCAGAAGAGCTACAGCTCAAGGCAGATTTAAGACATGCTGATGTGGTTAAATTAAGAACCCTGATACTGGCTGCCTACAAAATCCTGGCCCAGAACAAGCGATAAATGCTTCTGCAAGCCTTGCAGAGCAAGTGTTATGGACACTTCTCAGTTTCCATCAGTGAAGGATTACCTTCGTAATTGATCAGACTGCCGCTCCAAATAAAGATGATTTCATGCGTGAATCTAAGCACTGTGAAAAATGCTTTCATAGAAGAAGAAAATCTCTCAATATTAGCGCTAGTCTCCAAAAGCAAGGTAACAAACATACATTTCCCTGGGATCCCTGTGGGTAGACAGCCCACAAATGCCTTGGACTTGTTGCCTTTTTATAGTTTCTGCTGCATCCAGGGCATTTGAGATCTCTCTACACAATCTGATAGTTGTGGTACAGTGAACAGAGGTTGACACCCATCAGTCACTCAGTAACCAGTCAGCTACAGCCCTGAGCATTGGAAAAGAGGAAAGGAAACCCCTGGAGCATCATGGTGACAACATTCCCTCTAGGAGAGGTAGGTCTAGTGTTCCTTATTTAGTTCATAGCCAGGAATCAAAATGTGTTTTTTCATCTGAGTAAAGCTACAAGATTTGGCTTTTCATGGGAGTAAGAGTATTTCTGAAAATATTGGGTGCACCTTCTCTTATTTGAAAGAGATGCTGACCTCTGTCTTGCTGACTACCAGAGACAATGGCTGGACCCTGTCATCCAGAGGACAACATCTCAGTAGCCCTACGCTGTGAATGCAGGGGGTAAGTCTAAGGTCTTATACCTGTCCGTTACATCGGAGACACCTGAGCTGGCCCCACTCATGCTAACTCTGGAGCCAGAAGTACTGTCCCTGTGTGCCAGCTCAGGTCCAGAAAGCCCAGGCTGTCCATTTAGCTCAGGCTAAAAAATCATCCCTTATTAAAAATACTTTCACAGACGAAGAGACAGGAGAAACGTGGCACTACAGCTCAGGACTCCCTGTCCAGGTTAGTGTTAGCGTGGGGGTGTCAGCTCTCTACATCATGGTGGGCTATAGCCTCACCACAAATCCCATCAATCTCCATAAAAACTAACACTCTTTAGCCACATGGTAATACGCTGATGACAGCATTTTCAGGGGGAAGTATGTCCAGCAGCCACTTGCACGAGTAGAACTGATGCGAGTAGAGAATCATTTACAGTTCCTTTCATGCTCCTCGGTGTGTCTACTGTGCTTTGGGCTGACCACGACCCCTCTTCTGCTGACAAAGCGTGCTGCTCCTGAGCCCTGCAAGCTAACACAGAAGCAGCAGCAGGCAGGTCTGTGCACAAAGAGGAGACAGACACAAAACTGTAGGACCAGGGTGGGCCTTGGCAGATAGCCAGAGGTGTCTCAGGTAAGGATGGGGAGCAGGAAAAACACTCCAACTCATTCAGAATATACATATATGTATATTGTCATGGCTTAACCCCAGCCGGCAACTGAACACCACACAGCTGCTTGCTCACTCCCCTGCAGTGGGATGGGGGAGAGAATCAGAAGAGTGAGAAACTGAGAAAACTCATGGGTTAAGATGAAGACAGTTTAATAGGTAAAGCAAAAGCCATGCACACAAGCAAAGCAAAACAAGGAATTCATTCACCACTTCCCATGGGCAGTCAGGTAGGTGTTCAGCCATCTCCAGGAAAGCAGGGCTCCATCACCTATAACAGTTACTTGGGAAGACAAACACCATCACTCCGAATGTCCCCCCCTTCCTTCTTCTTCCCCCAGCTTTATATACTGAGCATGATGTCCTATGGTCTGGAATATCCTTTGGGTCAGTTGGGGTCAGCTGCCCCGGCTGTGTCCCCCCCCCAACTCCTTGTGCCCCCCCCAGCCTCCTCGCTGGTGGGGTGGGGTGAGGAGCAGAAAAGGCCTTGACTCTGTGTAAGCACTGCTCAGCAGTAACAAAAACATCTCTGCATTACCAACAGTTTCTGGCACAAATCCAAAACATAGCTCCATACTAGCTACTATGGAAAAAATTAACTCTATCCCAGTCAAAACCAGCACATATATATAAAGATTTTAAGGCATAATATTTAAACCTCCTACAAGAAATATTTGACTTTTGGAAAAAAAGAGCATTTTTAAGGGCTGAGAAAGACACTTCAAAATGACTTTAAAAAATTTATGTTGTTAAAAGAAAAGGAATACTATACATGGACTAAACCCTTGGTGTGCTAGGATGAAAGAATAAGTCACCTACTATCTTCAGCTGTATTTCTTTCCAGTTGCACATCCCTTCAGTTTTCCCGTACATTAATTGTACATTCCCGTCATGTAAGCAGAGATACCATGGCAGAATCTCCAAAAGCTTCACTTACGTTTAGCAGAGTTGGATGATATGGGGGTTAAAATTGTGAGTGCCCTATCTGAACTAGCCACCCCAAAATTTCTACAGTCAAGTCCTCATCACCTCAAGCTGGTTTACTGATTCACTGTAAACTAGTGAACATGTGCAGTGGTCCCTCTCATTGGCTCTGCATGGAGTTGGTTTGATCCAGCAAGACCTCCTCACTCAGGTCCCACCGTGCAGCCTCCAGGGCTGACTGGCATCTCACTCTCTCCCACCACAGTACTTGTGCAGCACAGAGCTCAGCTGGCTCCTCCTGCAGCTGATTCAGATGTCCAAATGAGACCACATGAGTGGCTCCCTGTGTGTGTGTGATTCCACACAAGAGGTAAGATGGGATCAGAAGACTTTTTGGGTTCCAGTGGCAATAATTCCTTTATTATTAGTCCCACTCCTCATTTTCCAGCATATCCCGCTCTCCTCTTAGCCTGAACGCTGGAGTTAGCTGTCCCACAGACACCACAGCAGCACAGTGGTGTAGGCACTAAGAGCAGGTGTAGCTTTTGTCTGTGAATGAGCTGGTTTTGAGTTTGGATGTTGGGTTTAAGTCCAAGTCTTAACTAAAAGCAATAGCATTACACCACAGCTATAATGAAAAATTAATGAAGGGACATAATTTTCAGAGCATGGTTTGACAAATAAAAACGTAACTCTTGTACTCTGTCTTAAAAGGCAGACAGAAACTCATGAGCTACGTGCCGTGGTGACAGCTGTATGCATTTTAATAGTATTTCAACTACATTTTTTGTAACTTTACCAAAATTATCCAAGTCCTAGTGTCATGATCTGTATGTACGGTACAAGATGCACCATAAATACAGTCTCTGCGTTAATGTATATATGAAGCCTTAAGGCTTGATCCTGGAATGAAACTGATAGGGACTCAAGGCACATCAGGAGACTGAGGCAAATACATGCAGAAATATGAATTCTAGACTCATTCTATCACACTACCCATAGCAATACTTATCTGACACCTTCTAGAAACTTCAGCCTGAAATGGTTACAGTGTGGAGACAGTTAAGGTTTCCAGATTTATAGGTTTAAAGGTTGGAAGGATCAGTGATGATCCCCAGTGTGATCCCCTGAACAGAGCCCACATCACCTCACTGGCTAATTTCGTCATGAAGCCCATAATATGTTTGAAAAAGAACACATACTTAAGTAAGACATCATATCTTATTTAAAGACTTCAGTTGATGGAAAACTCATCACACCCCTCCAAGTGGTAATAATGACCATGGCCAAGAAAAAGCAGGTTTTCCCTAGCCCACTGAGATTTGCTCAGTGATATAAATTTTACCCTAAAACTAAAAGTAATAGTCTGGACAGCTCTTGGGACAGTCTTTTTACTATCCCAATGTTGTGAGTTACAAAGATAGAGAAGTTTAACATCTGCTGCTAAACACCCTCCTTAGTTACTACTAGAACACAAAGGAATGCATCGACATGAAAAACCGTGAATATAATTTTTCCACATACAGAGCTGAAATATTTATTAAATAACTTTGGATATATTTAATATCTCTCCTGTATCACCATTGGCAATTTTGTCATCTTCATGCCATACTCATCTAAACTATTGTTAGGATTTTGTTTCTTGCTGAGTAAGTCCTGGCTGTTGTCCCACTGGCCATATAATTTTTAATTTACCTTTAGCTTTTTCTCCTAACTATCAATTGGTATTGCTTGCTATCAACTTCTTATTTTTTCCATTTCTACATTCACTTCCCCTTTTATAACAATGTTTTTAAATTCAGATAATTCTGCTTATATGAATACAGTTCTGTGTTTATGGGTAGCTAATAAAACATTCTTCTAAATGCATACAGAACAACCACAGGCAGGTTCTGACACTGTTTCTATTAGGAAATTATCACTTCTTAACATTTCACTAATGGTACGGGATGCCCAGTCTGTCTCCAGCACCGAAATCCCTCCTAAACCAAGGATTTAATAATGAAGCGACAGGCTGTACCACCTGTGATAAGGAATTCATACCATTCACCTTCTCAGCAATACACAGCCCAAACCAAGTACAGCAGGAACCTTGTCCACGACCTCATCCTTTGCAGGCCTCTATGTTTGCCAAAAGACCAGCAAAACCCAGAAGCTAAAACATTTACCTTAGAGTAACTTAATGCTGTTTTCAGCCACTGAGCTTCTCAGAACTCCTCGTCTCTTCAGCTGACACAGACAACATGAGCACCACCTTGCCCATCCTTTCTGTACTCCATGTCCTCAAGAAAGAACACAAGCTAAATTTTTCCTCTTGAAGATAAGACAGCAATCTCACTTAGAATTTAGTATCACTGCCTCCTGCTAGCAGAATGCCCTGTCTCAGCTTAAACACAAGTACTGAGAAAATGGAAGGTACTTTGATGGCCAAACTGCCATCGAAACCAGTCTGTTGCCTAAGTTAGTGAGAACTTGTTCTGGTTTCCAGGGTGAGGCTGAGAAGTTGCTCTCATAACGTTCAACAATGGGCAGTAAAAGCTCATAGACACATAAAGGCGAGTCAAGACTCATCCATCCTGATCAATTGACAGGTATAATTGAGGAGCTGCCAGTGACTAGTCCTTCACTCTGAGGCTAGCCTCTGCCAGTCACGTCTCTGCACAGGGCCAGAGCAATTTCAGGGTTGATGTAAACCTCTTCAGCCCAAAGAACCCAAGTCCCATGGATTTCTAGAGCCCAGCAGCATTTATTTTCCCATTATAAACCCCAGGGTTAACACAGGCACAGAGCCCACTAAGGAGGTCCTCTCATCAATTTCTTATCCTCGGTGAGGATAGAGATACCTGCATGCGTGAAATGAATGAATGCTCAATCCTTCATTCTTGCTACACCATACTTTATTCATCCTATACCATGGGTTTATTGCTGAGATAACTTTATTTTCATGCCACATTTATATGGCACATGGACATAACGTTGGCCTCACCTGGACTTCCTTACAAGTTACCCACTTAGCTCACAGTCTTGCTTTTTATAAAACGTTAGTTATCATGAAAGGTATTGGATTGCAATATATAAGACGGATTACTCCTCAAGGACTTGTGCAGCTTGGGCTAAAGCACAGCAGGGTCATGCATCCTCTTTTGCTATGTCTCAGTTTTTACATTTAGGAGGTTGATACAGGCCCCTTTGTCTGTAACCACGAAAGACTCTCAGCCCCATCAGAATGTCTGTCCAGCACATACCCCCACTGCCACAGCATGGAAGAACTGCATACATAACGGACATTACCTTGACAGCATCCTGAGATGGTTATGAAACATTAAGTCCTCAGACAGGGAACGGAGACAGACATGCATTCCAAGCAATATTAAATGCAGGGTTGAGAATTTCTGAGTAACAGCCACCTATTACACAGACTGGGGCTGAGATAGCTAAAACATATCGCAAAGGTCAAACAAGAACCTCAGCATTTCAGCTCAATTGTCACTAATTTTACACAACCTACTTTGAAAAAAGCTATGCAGTTTCTGCTTAATTTATGTTCCTGTTTGAGAAATATTTTGTTTTCTCCTAAATTCCACTGCATCTTTTCCTAAATTCCATAGCGCACTATAAAGCATCTCCATTTCTGATACCTGTTTTATGTTTTCGAGTATGATTATACAAAACATTTAAAAGCTAATCATATTCTATCTTTTAGAAACTAAAAAAAAAATACCCCTAGAATAACATATTTGTCGCATTTATTGCATTTTCTTCACTGCTTTGCTAGTTGAAAGTCTTTACTAGCTTTTAGTACAGTAACTTCTGTGTTTAAAATCATTTCGTGCCCTCTAGTGGCAACCCTGCCAGGAACCCTGCACTGCGACGTTCCAGTTACAGGTGATACAGAAATGGAAGAAAAACAGTTTATTCCCCCTTTAAGTGAAATTTATTATCCATCTCTATAGGTTTTTTTTAAAAAATAGAGTAATTTCTAGTTATGAGAGAGTACCACCAGCAAAACAAAATAATCTAGAGATATAACACAAATAGCAACAACAAAAAAAAATCACATCCTGAGTAAGCATTTGACTGAGTTTGCTCTTAGAAATGACATTGATGAAAACTGGCCTATTTGTAGCCATTTCCTTGCACAAAGCACTGTTCAGTGTGTTTCCTACTAGGACGTTGGTCAATATCCAGACACACAGTTTTTCCAGGGCCCACAAAGGGGTATCATCATAATGAAAAGGCTAAGTGCCACCAAGCTTCTTCTTCTCTCATGGAAGATTGCTTTGCTTTTCTTACTAAAGCAGCAAAGTGATAGCATAGAGGAAAATTTAAAAAATAAAGAAGGAAATATTTGGGGGCTTCAAGGAAAAGTTACACAGGAGTGATACACACTTTTACTATTTTTTGTTTCAGAGCCTCTACTCATTCACTTTTTCCTAATTAAAGGTAGCCTAATAACCTTACCTTTTCCCCAAAATGTTCCCAAATTTTTTATTTTAAGCTTCTGCACCTGAGTAGAAAAATAAATCATGCTGCTTTCAAACACCTCTCTTTCAGCATATATTCTCAGGGGTCTTGAGATGCCTAACTCCAAATTAAAACAATGAGATATCCCATACAGAGTGGTGGACATTTGGCTTTAGTCTGACTTTCAGTTTCACCCTCCAAATTACAGATCCCTAGGAACACATTTAATAATAGATGTTCTCCCTGAATTACAGTTTATCAGTCCCAGTAGGGTCAGAATAACATTCACTTTGACTCTGAAAATTCGATTCCCAATGAAGATGGTAGAAATTTCCAATGAAGCAAAGCATTCAGATGTATGCTTCATGCAGCTAAAATGCTGTAAGTCACTATGGGCTATTCTTATTTTGAAATCCTTGCCCCTGCTAATCTGAACAACAACAAACAAAGCTCAATCAATCCAGCTCTTCTGCTTGGCACTGCAGATGGCTACCAAGGGCCTAAGAAGCTGGCTTCTTCAAACACTTTAAAAATCTTTTCTAGGGTGGCTTCTAATTTTGCAGGTTGGTTTCCTTGAAAATAATTGTTGAGTTTTTAAAAACGTTAATTTTAACATTCACAACAGAGTGCCTGTACATAGTGGTAATCAGAGTTGGCTCACTGGTGGGAGAAAGATGGAAAATGTCATTTACAACCTTGTTATCATTCCAAATTCTCTTCATAGTTTTGTCCACTAGGGAAACAATATAGCACATTTTTCCTTTCATAATTTTGCCATTAGTGCCTGAAAAACCACGACCCAATTTCATATAATTTTTGTTAAAATCTCAAGATAAAACTGGAAGATTTTAGAGCATAACTGCTTCGCTAGTTTACACTTATTTATATAAGAAATACTATTCTCATTAGCTTTACAGATCTTATGCCTTCAAATTCTCCTAGTAGCAGTTTTTGCACCTGGTGAATTTGACTCCTTTGCTTGTGTCTTTTTGAGATACAAATACCGAGCCAGTACTCACTAAGAAAAACTCAGATCCAACGCACTAAGGGGAGCAGGGAGAAGCAGGACAGCCACCACCTTCACCACCGGACCCAAGAAAGTAAGGCAGGCACCCAGCTCAACGTTGTCCCTTTGTCCTGCCCTGGCCACAGCCTGACCGGCATTGGTACAACCACCTGCAGCAGCAAAATCCCATTCCCAAACTGGCTTTGCAGCTGTGCAAGGCATCTTGTTTGTCACTCCAGGTTGTTCAATGAAAGCAAATCTTAAATGTGTCTATTTACACAGATCAGGTAAGTCAGCGTCATTTCCAGTACTGATCACCTTGTGGAAAAACAGACTATTTCAGAGAAAACAACACAAATGATTAAGGACATTGAAATTAAGGTGAATAGTGACTGAAAAGTTTGGGAAAGGAATTGAATCAGGTGCAGTAAAATACATGTAAAACAGTAAGTGGTACGGAAAGGCAGATCAGGAGCTAATTTTTCTGTAGTTTAACCTGTGAGGATTCATGTGAATGCACAAGACTGCCCAGATTAATGCTAGGAGTAACTTTGGAAGGAATACAAAACCCCAATCATTTACCTTGATTTGCAGTAGTCAGAATCTGGCATGAAATCTAAGACCAAGGTTAAACCGATCTACATCTACTTCCTGTTGGGGTTTTAGTCCTTACTGTGATTTGGCCACATGGGTGGAGGGCAGCATGCTGGACCATGGGTCAGGTGCCACTGCAATCTCTGCATTTGGCAGAAGAGAACCACGACTGTGTCGAAGACAGATGCTGACAGCACACCAGTTGCAGCAGCAGAACACCTAAAATCACTAGCCTTGATGGAAAAAAAAGCTTTGGCAGTTCTAAGAACACTGACAGATGCTGATTGCAAGGCTTGAGGAGCACCTCAGAGCCTGCTCGGTGGAGGATGGTAGACATGACCAGGCCAGGTCAGGGTTTTTCCACCAGTACCAAGTGAGCTGGCAGGGAAACCCAGAAGCCTTGATACAGAGTTGTCTGAAGTCAAGGTCTTCAGCTGGGGCAGCTGCCAGCTCTCTCTTGGGAGAAGATTGATGCTTCTTGCTTTAGCAGTGATGTTGATACTCAGAATTGCTGCTGCAAATTGAGTGCTGGGGTTTGGAGATGGTGGCACAGGTGATGCAACAGGAACGTGTTCCACTGTGCCGGCCACTGAGGAGCTGGCTGTGTGGTGAACTACGCGGTTCTTTGGGCACTCTTGGTATAGGCTAATTGAAACAGACTTCCAGAGTTAAGCAATAAAGGAATTTGGAGTTAAAATGCTAGGCTGGGGTGAGCTGATACATTAAAAAGATATCACGTACACAAGCCAAGCAACAGTAACAGCAAAGCGCTGTGATAATATGTTCACTAACATTGGAAAAATGAAAGTCATAAGAAAAAAGTGAACAAAAGCAAGACCCAGGTATCAAGCACTAAAACCAGCAATAAAAGGAAGCAGTGGGTCTTGTAGCATTCCAGTGAATCGCTCCCAGATGAAGACGAAGTATTTGACACGAAGACCTTTGAGAAGTCACATACACTTTGAACCATGTCAGAGAAACAAGTAAGAACTGCGTATCTGGTGGGATGCTGATGGGAAAGCATGAAGAACCGGGGAGCAAACAGGGAGAGACCCTCCAGAGAACTTCTAATTGTTTGTGAACAGGTGGAAATCTTGAGAGAAACTTGTATCCAGGGATCCAAAGAGAGCTCCAAGATGATTAATGGGATGGGATCCATGCGATTAGACAACACAGGACCAGGTGCCACAGGAGTTATGAGGGGAGATGACCAGGGCAGGAAAAAAAGCACCGGGATGGGATTGACGCTGTTCCACAGAAACCGAACATCAGCAGCACAACCACATTGTTTGAGAGGGCTAAAACACACATTACGCGCAAGCGAAACTCACGCTTTCCTAACTCCAACCTTACTTTCCTTCGTAGGCAACAGGCGCTGGAGGAGGACCTCCAGGAACAGGGCAACCCCCACCACCGCATCCGCGTCCCGCACCTCCTGCGGAGACGCCGGAGCAGCCAGGGCAGCGGTTCGCCCCGCACGCCACGTGGGAGCCCTGGGAGGAAAACCAAGCACCCGAGAAGGCGCCCAACCTTCTCGGCCAAGCCTGGAGACGTGCTGGAACCCCTCTCAGGGGGGTCGGGAGGAACCGTGAGGTGCCCGAGTGGCGGAAATCTGGCAGACTCATGAGAGATCGGTCAAGGCATTTAAAGAGGTTGAAGGTGCAGGCGTTACGCCCTGTAAAAACTGGTAGGACACGCTCCAAAGGGGGCAGTTTGGGAGCGCCACGGGGCCGCGACCCTGCCCCGGGCCCCGGCGGCAGCCCCGCGGGCGGCCGGACGCCAGGGGGCGAGCGGGGAAGGGGAAGGGGCGGGCCGGGCCCATCGATGGGGGCGGCCGCTCTGCGCTCGGCTCCTCCGCCCTGCCTCTCGGCTCTGGATTAGCGAAACTGGCGACGTGGGACGGTCGCCGGCCCGGCCCCCGCGCTCTGCCTCGCCCGCCGGGGTGAAGCCGGGACTCGGAGCTCTGCCGCGCCGCAGCGGAGCGGAGCGGAGCGGAGCCCGGGGAGCCAGCCGCCGCAGCGTGCCCGCCGGCTGGGACGCGGAGGCGGAGGGCGGCCGCGGCGCTCTCCTGCCGCAGCCCCGCCGGCGCGGCGCGGTTCGGTGAGGGGGCGGCGGCACCGCGGCGGCGGCACCGCGGCGGCGGCGGGGACCCCCCCCCCGCCCGCCCCTACCGCTACCCCCACCCCCCGCCCCGGGGGGCGGCCGGGCGACGGGGCCATGGCGCTGCGGGCCCGGGCGCTGTACGACTTCAGGTCGGAGAACCCGGGGGAGATCTCGCTGCGGGAGCACGAGGTGCTGAGCCTCTGCAGCGAGCAGGACATCGAGGGCTGGCTGGAGGGCGTCAACAGCCGCGGCGACCGCGGCCTCTTCCCGGCCTCCTACGTGCAGGTGATCCGCGCCGCCGAGCCGCCGCCGCCCGCCCGCTACGCCAACCTCCCCGCCGGCGGCTTCGAGCCGCTGCCGCCCCCCGCCGCCTTCAAGCCGGCGGCGCAGCAGCCCCCGCCGGCGGCGGCGCCCGAGCCCTTCCCGCTGCCCCCCGCCGCCGCCGCCGCCGGGTACCCCTTCCCGCCGGCGCCCTACGGCGGTTCCTACCAGCCCAGCCAGGGCAGCGATGACGACTGGGACGACGACTGGGACGACAGCTCCACCGTGGCCGACGAGCCGGGCGCCCTGGGCAGCTCCTACCCCGACTACGAGGCGGCGGGCGGCGCGGCCTCTGGCCGCTATCGCCTGTCCACCCGGTCCGAGCTTTCCCTGGGCTCCCGCGGCGGCGGTGGCGGCGGCCACCCGGCGGGCCACCCGCACCCGCCCGGCGGCGGCGGCGGCGGCGGTGCCAAGAGCTCGGCCACGGTGAGCCGCAACCTCAACCGCTTCTCCACCTTCGTCAAGTCTGGCGGGGAGGCCTTTGTGCTGGGCGAGGCGTCGGGCTTCGTGAAGGATGGGGACAAGCTGTGTGTGGTGCTGGGCCCCCGGGGCCCCGAGTGGCAGGAGAACCCCTACCCCTTCCAGTGCTCCATCGAGGACCCCACCAAGCAGACCAAGTTCAAGGGCATGAAGAGCTACATCGCCTACAAGCTGGTGCCCAGCCACACCGGGCAGCAGGTACACCGCCGCTACAAGCACTTTGACTGGCTCTATGGTCGCCTGGCCGAGAAGTTCCCCGTCATCTCCGTGCCCCACTTGCCGGAGAAGCAGGCCACCGGCCGCTTCGAGGAGGACTTCATCTCCAAACGACGCAAAGGCCTGGCCTGGTGGATGGACCACATGTGCAGCCACCCCGTGCTGGCTCAGTGCGATGCCTTCCAGCACTTCCTCACCTGTCCCAGCACGGATGAGAAGGCCTGGAAACAAGGCAAGCGCAAGGCTGAGAAGGACGAGATGGTGGGTGCCAACTTTTTCCTGACCATCAGTGTCCCCGCGGGCCCTGGGGCCAGCCTGGACTTGCAGGAGGTGGAAAGCCAGGTGGATGGCTTCAAAGCCTTCACGAAGAAGATGGACGAGAGCGCCCTGCAGCTTAATCACACTGCCAACGAGTTTGCCCGCAAACAAGTCACTGGTTTCAAGAAGGAATACCAGAAGGTGGGGCACTCCTTTAAATGCCTCAGTCAGGCGTTTGAGCTGGACCAGCAGGCCTTTTCGGCTGGCCTCAACCAAGCCATAGCCTTCACTGCAGAAGCCTACGACGCCATCGGGGACCTCTTTGCAGATCAGCCCCGGCAGGACCTAGATCCTGTGATGGATTTGTTAGCGCTGTATCAGGGGCATTTGGCTAACTTTCCAGACATCATCCACGTCCAGAAAGGTAACACCCTTACGTGTTTTCTGAAATGATGGAAGTTTTGTATATCAGTGGTATGCACACAGATGTAGGGACTAGGGCCTAAATTTGCACTGTGTCTGGCTTGCTGGCCTTGTGTTAAATCTTTCTGTGGTTACTCAGGTAAACTGATGCTAAAAATACAAAATACACATCACTGACAATTTTCATTCTGTGCCAAAGGTCTAGACATAGTTGAGAGTTTTACTGGTCAGAGGTTGCTGCATTTGGCTGTGTGTCTGAAAGAAACCACATCTGCCTATACTGCTGACACCTTAAAGATTAGTGGGTTTGTTTACAAACCTTGGAAATTAAGTGGTATGAAAACATCTATTACTCTTTGATGTACGTTAGGTGTCTTAAATCTCTGATCTAGTAGATAATAAATATGAAGATGCAGGTACTCCTCCAACTGACCACCTTGTTTGAGGTGGGCATGGTGGTGTGTGCATTTTGCAGTGTCAGACAGTCAGATGAGATGTTTAAAGTTGCTGGGGTTTCTCAGTTCGGCCACACATTAAAATCTCTTGGGGCCTTTGAAAGAGTAGTGGTCTGCCACAGTGTTCTTGGTTGGAGTTGTTCATGCTTTGCCCTTGTTAACGTAAAAAGATGCTGAAAGGGTAACAGGTGAGCAACATCTTTAGAGCTGAAACACGCTCCTGAGGTTTAGATTGCTGTTTGTATAGTGCTTTGTGATCCAACAGAGAGAAAGAAACTCCAAAAATGGAAGAATCATCTGCTATATAACTGGTGACACTTGTTCAGAGAAATACAACTTTGTAGCATTATGTGTGTGTAGATGATCTCCCTGCTGTGAAGTTAATGATATTCGTATATTTCTCACCATTGTGAGAAGACTAGGCCATCACTCATTCTTTTTGCTGTTATATTCCTTACCTGTAGTTTTCAACTCAAAGATCAGGGGTGGGGGGGGATTGGAGCTGTAAAAGAGACCGACAAAACATGACATATACTTTGCAGAAATGGGTGTGTATAAGAGTTACCCAAGAAAATGCATGAGCTTTACTGAAAATTGTTTTGGAGATGAATCAGCAGTGTTCTGTATCCCAAGAGGCAGACCTTGAATTGTCACCCATGGTCAATCAGTCTTTTGTGCCCTTACGTGACATTTCCAGGGTTTTTCCATCTGGAACAGTACCTTGAGTTTGACAGTAAAAGAGTTGGAAGAGTTTTTTTCAACAGATCAGAAAGGCGGGCTTCCGGGAGGTGTGCATTATTGCTGGGAAAATCTGAGGAAACAGAGTTGGTGCAAAGTGCACAATTTGTTGTTATTTAAGAAAGTGAGCTTTTCATAAAAATTGCATGCATCCAAGTCAGATTTCCATTCTCCTGTCGAATCTTGACAATTGTGAGTGGAAACTTAAACAATCTTAATATTGAAAAGGGAAGTGTGCAGTCTTGCCTTTGAGCAGTTGTTCTGCTAGCTGCTGTGGCATTGTGTTCTGATAACAACTTTCAGGATTTTTAGATTTGGAGACAAGGGTGGCCTTGGCAATACCTTGTGTTTGGGAGTAGAGCATTTTAAAGTGAGTTGTCAACTAATAATGAGATTATCTGTAAGCTTCTGGAAAAAAGTAAAGGGAGAGATTTTTTTATTAGGTGGAAAAAATCAGCAGATTATATATAGTATTTAAATAATATATCCTCAAGCTTTAAGGCTATATAGAGTTGTTCACTGCAGTATAAAAGAAGATTGGGAATAATAAGATATGTGCTTGACTCAACACTGTTTCTTTTATAGTTCTGCTTGAATTTGTGCTTACTGGTTAGGTTACCTTGCTGAACGAGGGAAAGTTCATCTAAATGAACTACCACCAGAGCAGTGCATGAGCATGACGTACGTAGAGTTGATTTTGTGCCAGAGCACTGTCCTGGAACTGGTTGGAGAAACGAACAGCCAGTCTGCGTGCAGGTGTTAATGCTCCAGCACCTCTGGGCTAATACTGCCTTCAATGCAGTATTAATCCAGGTACCTAACTTGCTATCAGAAAATCGCATGGGCTTAAGAGGCTGGTCTCTTGAGTGTCCACATTCATGACAGGAGCAGGGTTAGAACCAGGTTATGTGTTTGTTTTTGTCATTCCTGTTACAAAACAGGCAAACTGGAGGAAAACTGAGAAGATGATGTTTTTTACACCCAGTATATTGCTGTTTTATTACTCTTAAGAGTTACTTGTAACGCAGTATAACTTTTCAATTCCAAATTGTAAACTTCAGATGAAAATATGAACTGCTTGGTGTTTTTACAACACAAGAGCTTTCTTTTAAATTTACTGTCTGGAATAGTTGACAGTTTTGAGAATTATGTTTGTGTGTATAGACTAAACAAATATCTGTTGGTGATAATAGATCATCTGAAAAATAGAGTCAACGTGTCTTTCTTCAAGTGTTTCATTTTCTAGTGTACAATTTCTTTGCGCAGAAAAATGACCCCAAAGTGCTCTTAGAAGTGGCAGAAACAGCAGTCTGATTGATGCAGTGCTTACATAGCCGTGCCTTTAAAAAGATGAACTCTGAAGTTAGGAGTAGCTCTCCTTTGTTTTCTACATAGTGCAACTATATTGTCCACATGCAATAAAAACCAAGGCCTTTTCTAGACTCCATTTCTGTATTCCCCTAGACCTGAGAAGGACCAAACAATGAAGGCAGCTGTGCCCAAAACATGCCCATGTCTGTGGGTAGAATATTCAACTGCATTGTCCCGCTGTGGGTTTGCTCTACTGCAGATAGCTGAACAGCTGCTGAATGTGATTCGGAAGTGTGTTTTGTGGTATGGACTGAGAAGTCTGCATGTCTGGGTTTTTTTAATAATTTCTGCAACTTCTGCAAAAGCAAGGACAGAGAATCTCAAAGTCAGAGACAAAAATTTCCCTGCATTTTGGGCATTGTCTTTTTTCCTAGAATTATGAACCAAAGCCATGTAAGACAAAGCTGTTGCTTTGTCTGTGTATCAGGAGGAAAATGTGTGAACTGTTGTGCTTTTAATTGCTCTGGGGTCCAGGTCTTTCTTTCTGCCTCCTGTGCTAGGGACATCATCCATGATCTGAAGTGTGGAGAAAGGGGTTGTTATTGTGGTCGCTTGTTTAAAACATTTGAACCAATGGACTGTGGGAATGTTTTCAAACTGCTTATTTTCTTATTAATATTGTAAGTATTTTATTAAATGGCAATAGCTTTAACAGGAGATTTTAAAAGATTCCTTTCCCTCTGCCTACTTCAACTTGAGCACCCGGTGTTTAAGGAATTTTCTGTGAGGGAAGGAAGAGTTAAATTTCCTGCTCCAGGAGAGACAGAGGAAGGATTCGAACTTTTCTGTCCCACATGGCAGTTGAGGATCAACTTGTCAACGCTTTGTGAGAGATCTTACCCGGTTTCATGTGCACTCCAGACCAGGTCTGAAGATTCGTTGGACTGAGCCCTACAGTGAGGAACACACTGAGTTGGAAACCCCATGTTTTCATCTGGAAACGCTTGGTTTGAGAGTCCCAGTGAGGCTGGCACAGAGCATATCAGCCCCAAGGCATACATCCCTTACAAATGACTTGTTGTTTTATTGGCTTTGTTTGGAAAACTAAGCGATTATGGGAAAATTGGCACCTATAGGGGTAGATGATGGCAGTGGTGTCTCAAGCATCTAAGCACCCAAATATACGTATGAATATAGCCCTCACCCCCCCCCTCCCCAGGTAAATGCTTCTAAAGTGCTTGCATGAAAGTATTCCTGTGCGTGCTTGTGTTTTTTGGAGTGGAAGATCCAAATATGTTAGACAAATATACTTATATTCAGGTTTTTTTTAGTCTGGCAAAACATTTCTAGAAGAGGAATATTAAGTTCAATAGGCTCAAAAACTAAGCTGCACTTTTGTAATTTTCTTTTGCAGAACTGGTGTATCTTTCAAGAACTACTAGATTCAGTTGCTTTAATTTTGAGAAGAAGAGCAGCCTCCTGACTTAATTTGTAATGGATAATGCCTTCTTTTCTGTGTTTTTAAGGTCTACTTGTGGAAATTCCCTAGGCATTCTTGGCAAAATAATTCCTAAATATTAATTGCTAGAGCTTCACTCAAGTGATGAAATCTTCTGACTTCAATAATCTTCAGCATAAATGCTCACTGCAGGTCCATGCAAGTTCAGGTTCAGAAAATTTATGCGCATGTGAGAATTTGAGATAGTGTACACTAGTACTCTAGCTCATGCTTGTCTGGCTATCTTGTCTTTGTATTTGAGTAGTGAAAGTAGAGAAGTTATGGGTTTTCGGATTTCTTTCAATTTTTGTTTGAGGAATTACTCTAATTGGCCTCTTGTGATTCTTGAAAGTGGAAGAAATATGGACTAACTTGCTGTTTCATCTCTGCTTTCCAGATTTCTCCTTTCTCTTAACGTTATGATGTTAACAGTAGACAGACAAACTTTTGGCTATGATTTTTGCAAAACAGATTTGAGAAAGTGGTCTAAATGTTTTCTAAGGTGTAGGCACCAATTCCATTTCCTCCGCATACCAAGATTTAAGAGAATTATTTTTAAAAATATCTGAATGACCTTTTTGCTTCTTGATCACTGTTTGTGTTCATAGCTGATAAAACCCCAGTGATTTTTTTTCAAAAACGGCGGGTAGCAGAGGAAGAGTGTAACTGTTCCTCCTGTGGAAGAGACAGCACATGTCACAGCACACCATAAAGTCTATCCACAGTGCCCACTGAGTCCCAATGGGCTGGAGAGGTTTTGATCAGAGCTCACACCTATAGTAGGTTTGACCACAGGCAGTGCATTGTCACCTCCTGTGCTCTTACAGATACTTGGTCATTGCAGGTGGTAAGGCCTTGTCTACTGGGAAAACCTTGTGGGCAGCTGGAGAGTAGCAGGATGGTGTAGATATTGAAGAATTGAAAACTATTTTGTAGAAAGAGGAAGTAATTTTATTTCAAAGACTATGTAATGCCTTTTCAACTCGAAGCTTATGAAGAATCTAGATGGTGAGAAAAGGTTCATTGCCCTTCTCTTGCAGCTGAGAGAGCTCCAGGTCTTGCTAAGAAGACTTCCATCCAAACAGGGAAGACAAGAACTTGTAGACTGAAAGTGGAAAGTAGCTCACAGACCTCTTGCAAGTCTTTGTAAGCACATTATCAAAAACAAACAAGCTGGCCGATCTTTTTTGCAAGTCAATTTTGAAACAAGGACATGTTTCAGCCTTTCCAGCATCTTTCCATGACTTAATTGTTAGACTTTGTTTGAACAGTTAAAATGCCAAGTTAATATGTGCAGACTGCATAAACTCATCCAGCTGGTACCTTGCTTATTTTAAATTGCCTCGTTCAAATAGCACAGAATTTGAAAATTCTAATTAAAAAAATGAAATCACATTTGGCTTAGCCCCTAAAACATGAGTCTTATCAGCAGACTAGAGCAAACAAATGGCAAAAGCTTTCTACACAGTCTTGCTTATATCTTTCATGAAGGCCATGAGGATTTAAATAAAATTTAAAAAAAAAAACTAGTGAAAAGTGTGCTTTAAATTTTGGAGTGGAATCTCATGAAATCAGTGACAGAATATATACATTTAAACAATCTGTTCAGTTCTTGTCAGTGACTTCGGGTTGTTATTGTAGCAGAGCAGGAAGAAGGGTGATGGTGGTGTGGTTTAACCCCAGCCAGCAACTACACACCGTGCAGCTGCTCACTCACTTCCCCCTGACCCAGTGGGATGGGGGAGAGAATCAGGAAGAAAAAAGTAAAGCTCATGGGTTGAGATAAGAACAGTTTAGTAGAA